>NW_027466074.1:2130000-2160000 GCF_046127955.1 Nelusetta ayraudi
CATATCCTGCCAAGTTGGCCTATCCTGCCATGGCAATGACTGATTGACTCCACACCCGTTTATTCACATTCTAACAGGGAGGGAGGGAGGGAGTGAAGGAGGGCATTTTGTTGTTGTAGTCAGTCCCCTGTTATCGTTCAGTGGAAGTTGTCTCTCACATATTTGACTCTTAATGTTATTTTAGCCTTAACTTAGGATGAATTTACTAAGCTTAGTTTGTATTTTGTAGGCCCTTCATTAGAAATGTGCGACTGTTTTATAATTCAAAGAAATATTTTATGGAAATACTTTATTTGGCATGGTGTTGACTATTTTAGACTGTTGTGGCAGTGGGTCATTTATCTTAGTTTTATTACTTTAACTAGTACAGTGTGTAAAGTAATGCCAAAAACTCTTAAAAATTACAGTTTTGTAATTGGGTAAAAGCTTTAAAGGGACACTGCAACCATAACGTTTAATTTAAAAACAAATTCATTTTTAATTTTCCTATATTACTGCAACATCACTGTAATAATAAAATTCTGATCTATTTTGCTTGATGATCTAATGAGCTTTGTCTCTGCAGGAGCAATTCTAAAATATGTTGGCGCTCCAGACATTGAGCCAGAGGGATCTCCCGAACATCCTGACCAGGAAGCTCCAGGACCAACACGTTCCTCAGAACCTCCTTCTGTCCAGGTGAATAATGTGTGTTATTCTTAGTAGCTAAGCTGATAAGTGTGGGACGAAACTAAGGCAATTAAGCATTATTTTGATTGTTGGTTTGCGTTTTAGTGTTGCACTTGTTGGTTTGTTGGATTTTCTTATTTAAAGTAAGCATTTTTTTTTTATGAATATTCAATCTGTTGTATTTATTGACATATAGAGGATTCTTTTCCTAGTATTATAGTGTTTGTTTGTTTTTAAATCAGTTTAACTTGCTTGAGTTGCTCAACTGAAGATGTTTAATTTTACCTGTAGCCTGTTTTGCTCACGAGGTGTAATAGATTGTGGAATCTTAGTAGACCTTAGTAGACGCACGCTGCTGAGAGTGGCAACAATCAGCTCCGATGACCGTGGTGCTTGTAAATAAGGCAAATGCGCCATCTGGTGGGATGCAGCATGTTTATTCGTGTTGGAGCAATGACAAGTACTACTAACAAAACAAAAGATGCACAGGGTAAAAAAAAATAATCATAAACTCTTCTTAGATCTCTTATAGATTATTGATAATAGCATTCTAATTGATTTCAAACCTTTTCAAAAGATCTTTTGGCCAATAGCACACCCAAATATTTGATAACCTTGGAATTCCATTTGATTTTATATTTTCCTCTAATTTCTCGGCCTGGATGATAATTCAGCGTGAGAATTTGAGTGTTTGCTATGTTTAACTTGTTGCCTGTGTATTTACCATAGGTTTCTATTATCAACATGAAATGAGGTAAGGTTCTGTCCGAGTCTTGGAGAACCAAAATAATATCATCAGCAAAAAGCCCTGTTAGATGTCCCTGCTCTCCTATATGTATTCCTTTTAGATTGTTACTTTGTCTGATCATTTGTGCCAGCGGCTCAATGAACATAGCAAACAATGTAGCGCATAGGCAACATCCTTGACGAGTACCATTAATCTTTATCCTTGCCGTAGGTTCTTGGTAGAGACCTTGAATACACTGTATTAACTTTTCTTGGAACCCCAGTTTCCCAAGAACTTGATACAGAAATCTCCAATTCACACAGCCAAGGCTCACCAGTAACAGCTCGCAGGCCCTGCTTTTGGATCTGATCTATTATGTATAGGACCCGTCTAATGTCTTCTTGAGTCTGCCTACCTGTTAAAAAAGCTGACTGATTGGAAGTCCATCTCGTCCCCTTAAATTTCAAAGCGTAACGAACCTGTGTAGCCCGAGGAATGTTATTATAGTTTTTTTCCTAGGGTGCAACTCCCCAGGTGGCATTGTCAGGCAACCCCCCCGCCCCCATTTTCCTTTATACCCACCATCAGAATTGTCTTGTCTCATGGTTATCTTTTAAGATAACCATGAGCACAAGAAATAGGGTACAGCTTATCTGCAAAGCAAGTAACACGTACATTATGAACTATCATTCTATATCATAATGATGTAATATGTCAACCGAAAGCAGCTGACCAGCTGAAAAGGCTCACTCCACCCCCTACTGTTGGGAGAAGGACACGTTCCCGTCAGTAATTCAAATTTCTCAGCTGCATGTATAGGGGGACAAGGTGAGAACTCCGATTGGACGAGAAAACCGAATTATTGCTTAGTCCGATTAAGCTCTGCATGTAAACGCACTGATTACACCTGCGCCAGAGTGCAGAGTGAAAGCAGCTCTTTTAAAAACAAGCGCAGGCTGGAGTCAGCACTCTGTCCTCTGGCGTGTCCACGCTGAGAACTTTGCAGTTCTTCTTAGCATTTCGGCTAGCAATCCCAGAGCGGGCTGGGCCATAAGCGCAGCTGGAGGAGGAACCCTGCCGGGTGCCCGTTCATCGGGAGGTGGTGCTGTGTGTGCGTGATCGTTGTGCATTCACTGCTTGGCTGTTAAAGCCAAAGTCTTTTTGGTATGGTACTTATTTCCTTGACACTCAGGCAGCTAAACCTGGTCTATTTTAAATTGTTGTCAAATAAAGCTGTTTCTTTGGAAGTCCGTCTCGTCCTCTTAAATTTCAAAGCGTAACGAACCTGTGTAGCCCGAGGAATTTTATTATAGTTTATTTCCTGGGGTGCAACTCCCCAGGTGGCATTGTCAGGCAACCCCCCCCCACCCCCCCCAATTTTCCTTTATACCCACCATCTGAATTGTCTCCACCTCCGCCAGACCCTCCCCCTCGCCACATCTAGTCTTTTTTTGATAGATGATGGTTTATGCGTATTGATGCGTCGTGCTGATGCGTAGCCCCTCCAGGATCCCTCCTTGCACTGCCACTCCGTCGTAGTGTGGGGCACCGAGTGCCGCAGGCCCCTCCGCACCCGTCGCCACCGCCGTCTTCTACGCCAGGCCGCGTCTCGCCAATTCCTCCTTTACCTCCTCTGCGCTGTTGTAGGTTCGAGTTTCCGTATCCCAGTGGGTCCTCATCTTGGTGAATGGCGTGTGGAACCAGATGCCCTTCTCCTTCAGGATTCTTTTAGCAGTGTTGTACTCCTTTCTCTTTTGGACCATCTCTGTCGCGTAATCATGATGGAATGAGGGTACTTTATTCCCCAGTTCTATTTTCTTTGTCCATAGCTCTCTGAGGACCCTCTCTTTGGTAGTAAATTCCAGAAAGTTAACAATGATGGGTCTCGGTTGGGCACCGTCCGCTGGTTTCTGTGCAAATGAGCGGTGTGCTCTCTGAATTTGGAAATTAAAATCTGCTGGCAGGTGCAGTTCGCTTTTCAGCAGGTCTTCCACAAACTTGGCCACAGATTCTCCCTCCTCTCCTTCAGTGACTCCATAGATACGTAGGTTGTTTCTCCTCGGCCTGGACTCCAGGTCAGTTAACTTGTCCTGAAGAGCTTTTTGTTCTCTCAGTGATATGACCAGAGTGTCATTAGCTTCCTGTGCCCAACGTTCTAGCTTTTCAATCCGCGACTCAGCCTCGTTGATCTTGCTGGTTTGGAGCTCCTGTTCGGTGATGACTTTCGCAAGTTGTTGATTTATTTTGTCTTTGAAGTCGTCCAAGTCTTTTTCCACGTCGTTCCTCAGTGTTTCTCCAAACGTGCGAAGGACTTCTTTTGATTCCATTTTTAAATCCCGTATCTCCTTGCTAATAATTTCTATGTCCGAGCCCTTTTTCGCGTCGTTAGTCACGAGGAGTTCGTTTCGCCATCTCCCTCTGTTTCAGAGCAAGCTGGTAGTTCCGCCATATTGTCTGTTACCGTGTTTCTGTTTTGGTTGAATCGAGTTTTCCTTCCCATTCCAACGTTCCCCTGATCACTTTGTAGTTAATATGATATCTGCCAATAGTTATTCAAGTTTTCGGGGAGTTTTTACCCTGGACGGTCGAGAGCCCTGGTGTCGCGCAGTCTACCGCTTTATGGCCAAACCAGAAGTCCCTTCCCTCTAGCCTTTTCAAGGGGGAGGTGGCTAGACTCGGCTCTTGTGGGACGAGAAGCAGAAGGCCTGTCCGATCGGGGGGGAAGATGAGATGACATTTTTGTGGGTCAACACAAACTCATCTGCGAGGACAGCAGCCTTGGACAATGACGACACTTTCTGTTCATTCAAGAACATTACCACCTTCTCTGGCAAAGAGTCTTTAAAATCTTCTAAAAGAACGAGCTCACGGAGTGACTCAAAGTCATTTTTGACATCATTAGCTGCACACCATTTATCAAAGAGGTTGCTTTTCTCCCATGCAAACTCGACAAAGGTTTGACCACTGGATTTTCTATGGTTCCTAAATTTTTGCCGGTAGGGCTCAGGAACAAGCTCATAAGCAGGAAAAATTGCTTCCTTTCCAACATCATATTGCAGGCTGTCTTCTAAGAAAAGAGCAGACACCAACTCCTGTGCTTTTCCCACCCGCTTGCATTGGAGAAGGACAGGCCACATGTCTCTTGGCCAGTTGAGTGGCGAAGCTATTCGCTCCAAGGCACTGAAGTATGAATCAACTTCTGCCTCACGAAATGCTGGCACCAGAAAAATGTTTTTACTGGGGCTGGGCAACGATTAAAAATTTTAATCGCAATTAATCGCATGATTTACCTGATCAATCACGATTAATCACGTCGTATACGCAAAAGCCAATAATGAATTTAAAAGAAGTCTTTCATACACTTTAATTGAAATGTTCTGCCATATAAACGAAAGCACCATAACATTTATCGTGCAAACACTTAACATCAGCACTTTACACAGAAACATTTTTAATGTAAATCTAAAGTTAAAAAAAATGCAAATACAAAATTAAAGCTTATTGCCAATGCCAGGGCATTACTGTTATCCTGTTCCTTATGAAAAATAAAAAAAAATCTACCTCCAAAATCCTGAGCCACAATAATAACAGGCAATTTCTGAGGTAACAGCAGAAACATTTTTCTTTTATCAGGGAGCAGCATAACCAGTCTGCGTTCCCTTGCAAATGTCCCAGTTAGAAAGGGTGAGGCACAAAAATGTTCACTTTTGGGTTTTTCTTCACAGGGGACTAGAATGTAAAGTCCACATTTATATTCCTTTGGAGAATCTCACTCAACTCAGTGCAGTTTGTCAGTTCCTGGAACTTGACGGCCAGTTATTTTAAATGTACTGCCATATGAATTAAAGTGCCATAACATTTACTGTGCAAACACACTTTTAACATCAGCATTTTTGAACAATTAGCAGCTAAGAAAAAAAAATAGTGTAAATTTAAACTCAACTTAAACAATCTTATCAAAGCAATACAAAATTAAAGCTGTAAGCAGCGTTTGCGGGACTGAGCCCACCTGGCCACTGCCTGCCGTGACGTCCGCCACCTGGCCACGAGCCCCCGACACCCACCAACGCTTCCCAACGCCTGGCGATTCTGCCCGAAACCCGCCGATGCCCCATTCCTGACGCCGACGCCTGCTGATGACACATCAAGCACTGACTTGACATTACTGACTTGACATTTAGAAACATTTGATTTCTAAATGTGATTGATTACTGTATCATTTTGTAGATAATAAGCCTTAAAGTTGGCTTTTTGTTTTGTTTTGCGACAGCTCCAATATTCCATGTTTACTGTACAATAACATCAAATTGCTCCATAAGCTCTGTCAATGGTTGGTACAGTTGACCTCAGGACAACCTTGAATATATCTTCTCTTAATATTCTTGAATATTCTCACTTAATGTACCAGCTCCTTCCTGTAGACATGATATGTACAGTTAGTTATTCTTTGTTTGACGCAAGTGTTATATTAATTTCCTACTATCTGTACCGGTACTTCTTGTTAATTTGAAATAAACACTAACAGCATAATGTCAAAACAAAAACCGAACAAGTCAAACAGGAGCAGATCAGAAAACAAGGAGGCTTTGTACTAAAATATGGATAAAATATAAACGGAGTTGTCTAATGTCGTCAAGGAAGCCAACATTACGTTACCTGATGATCAGCATGTTGACTCAGAAAATCCTCAGGCTCCTGCTGCGACATTTCATTTGGGGCGACGGTTGTGACTTCACTGCTGGTCCCGTGAGAAACTCAAATCGGTTCTTCACGTTTGTTGCGTGGCATGGGTTAGGACATTGAGAGGCATTATAGTGTGGTTGTGTGCACCAAATCGGACTCGGCTTCTAGCTCGATAGCCGTGCATAATTTACGCAAACGCAATGCTCTGTTTACGTGAACTCACGGAGTCCGACTCCTTGCACGTGCTCATCTCGACTCGATGGATTTATGAGCTTGATGACAAGTGTGTATTTTGTATTGGATTGATGTACTGCAATTCTAGTCATGTGAACAAGCAATTAGCATTCCTAGTTATATGTGGCATGACGAAATACTGTACTACCAAGTTTGTATTGCAGTATCTTCAGTTTATGGGGTAGAGGGTGCTCAAATTGGATTGATTGAAGATGTAGTTTAGGTACAATTTGCTTGTTTTTATCAATATTTAAGTTGATTGCAGTTCAAGGTGGCACAATCCTATCAGATGTTGTCATTTTGTCACGAAGAACACTGGTATTTGTTGATTATTACCATAAGTACCACCTGTTGCAGGCATTGTGGTTACAAGTTTCACTCCAATTTTGATTGTTGTCTGTATGACTAGCAATCCGTTGAGCTGTCTAGGGTTATCATTCAGATAAGGTGTCACAACTTTTAATTGCATGGGAACTTTGGGATCCATGGCAGATGGGCATTGTAAAAAAACGGATCTTGAGTCGGAAGGCTAGCTTGTCCTAATTGTGACCTTAATATGATGATTTTTTTTTCCCTGCCAGATTGAGGAGAAATGAAATGGACATCCAAACCGGGGCCAATAATGGATGAGCTGGATGATGTCACAGTATCAATTTTAAATGGTATGTCATGTGTAGGTATGAAAAAATTTCCATTACTGTGATTTGTCCGCTAAGTAATTAAAATAACTGTATGCTGACACTGATTTCAAAAAGAAGTATTTTACAAATTTGAGACAAAATGTCTAAACTGAATTGCATTTACAATTAATTCTGATAACAGAAATTGGCACAAAACAAACTTGGTTTGACTTGTCAAGTTGAATTAAATTCATTAGTGAAAAAATGTATGAGTTGTTAAGTCTAAAAGGTTTGTTAATGATTGGACTGTCTTTATAGCTGCCAACATCGATGAAGTCTTGCTCCACACCCTCAGTCGTGATGATTTGAGAGACCTTTTTCCTGGACCAGAACACTTTCTCAGGAGGAAACGGATTTGGGCCCTTATTAGTGTAGATGTGATTGGTTACCTACTTTGCTCTGAAAACATCGAGCATAACACTTTTTTTTTCTTTTTTCCTAATTGTGTCTATTGTTTCTCTCTTGTTCATAATGTTTTGGATCTGGTTTCCTCTCGGCTGAGAATTCCACCGTACCAGACAAGGCTCTCTCTCTCTCTCTCTCTCTCTCTCTCTCTCTCGCTCTCACTCTCTCTCTCTCTTCACAAGCTCGTAAGCACTACTTCCAGATGGCCCGCACTGCCAGTGAGGGGAAATGTGTCATGTTCAAAGAGCTGAGACGCAGGCTGGTGAGAAACACTGTCACCAGCATGATTTCTATCTTGAGAGCCAGTCAGCAAGGAGAGGGGGTCCGGTACCCTTCTAAGCATGAAGTCACTGCAATGTCTCAAAGACTAGTGGAGTATTATCCCATGCTGAAGGATTAAGACAAAACAATGAAACATGTAAGTGATTATATTATTTTGCGCACTTAGATTTTGAAGCGTGTGGTTATTTTTGGCTGATACTTTTTTTATCTGTGCATGTTCACTTTCCATCTTTATTTGTTCTTTCAATGAGTGAAATTTTATTTACCACAGGCGAGCACTTACAAGAATCTTCACAAGAGATTCACCAGAGAGGGGCCACAAGAAGAAAAGGCATCGCATTGACTTGTCAGCAAGTGACCAAGAAGAAGATCATGATGCAGACTCAATTGGTGGATCAACAATTATTTTGTGTCACACACCAGGGCGCAGTTCTGATAATGGCCACACTTCACATAAGTAGAAACATGTCCATTTTAATAATAATGATAATGTATGAAAGCTAGGCAATGTTTTGATAGTTTTGGATATCATGATATATCACAGGCATTTTTACATTTGAATTGTCATTTGATATATTTTGATGCTCCAAACAATTTCATCCATTTGACTGATTTACTGATTTGTCTCCTCCATTTCATCAGCCAAAGATGGTCTGACAGCACAGGCCAGACATTATCAGACCCTGCAGGAGCTGTACAAGAAACCAAAACCCAACCAAGATGCTGTCTCCCAAATTCTTGACCTGCAGTTTCAAGCAAGAAGATCCTTCATTGATAGTGATGTTCTGAAAGAACAGGACAAGGCCAACAAAGATCCTGGATGCATATCCATGTGTCAAGGATCTTTATCGTGTAAGTGATTAACTTGTTTTGGTTTATGATGAAAAGCAAGCATTTTTGCAGATTTTAACACTGACTTGCATTATAGGCGATGAATGAGCTGCGGCGCATTCTGGATAAGGGCAACAGAAAATTCATTGATGAACTAAAAAAAGAGATGGGAAGACTTCTGCACCAATGTGTAATTTTATGGTGTTTGGAAAAAAAATGAAGTGATGAAGCCACGCATAACGCTGGATGTAGGTGAGTGGGACATGCCAGTGAGGCACTGCTTCATGTCATTCAGGTGAAAGTTTGTTCGTATTTTCTCACATTCAACACTTCATAGTTCCATGCATGGATGTGGCGTTTCCTTCTTCTTTTTCTTTAGCCAACAGAAGATTCCACAATGTACTCGCAGAAGAGGTCTTTCTGCACCCCTGTGTTGCTGTTTGATGGGACCCGCTGTCTCATCTGTCTTGGAGCCACGGAAGACTTGAGTGACGGTCTGCTTCATCTGATGGGTTACTACTATGCCCTGCACCTCACATATCCAAAAGTGTGTGGCAACCCTTCTCTCTGTCATTCAGACAGAAGTGCTACAGGACACTATCCATGAGTGAGACACCACAGCCTCATACAAAAAAGACCATGGCAGAATGGAAAGATTTTATTGGGGAGTAGAGCTGTGTACTAGGCATAGGTAGTGATACACTCCCCTAAACATGTTATCAGTGGTGATAGGAACACAACACTATATGCTGTCCCCATACTGTTTTTGTTTTTTTTGTGTCAGGGAATCTGAATCAATATTCAATAATGATGAGGGTGAATATTGTAACAACACAACATTACTTGCGTTCTAGAAATGATTGCTTGAGATTGTTTTAAGATGCAATGCCTTAGTGACGTTTTTATTACAAGGCAGTGAAGGCACTGTCAGCAATTTAAGTGAATAAATAGTTGTTGACAATATTAATTCTGTTTGCTGAATTATCTTTTTTTTTGGGGGGGGGGATGGGTGTGGGGGGGGTGGATGCTTTGTCTCATTTTGAGAAAAAAAAGCTAATATTGTGAACACTTAAATTAAGAAGAATTGCACTGTTAGTAGGTCTGGTTTTAAGATCTTTTCATTCAAATTAAGAAAGAAGCAAACGTGAAAAAAGAATTGAGAAGCTAGTATCAAGTTTATTTGACTTAGTACAGTCCTTGGAATGAGTGCTTTACTGTTTATTTCAAGAGTTTTTCCATTCTTCAAATGCCTAGATATATCGTCTTATTTTAAGAAATCTTACCAAGTCTAAATATCTTACTGCATTGGCAGATAATTTGACTTGTTTCTAGCCTGTTCTTTCTCAATTTAAGTGTTTATTTCTTAGATATATTTTGCAGTGTGTGGACACCGAGGGGAGCTCTAGAATTGGCTCATTCAACCGACCAACGAGCCAATCAGCAGCGGCGTCACAGGCCCTCCTCCTTCTTTGTTCTCTCTCTCACTTTGACTTCTGCACTGGACAGCCAGGTTTGTGGAGGGAAGGTTGGAACAAAGTAAGGACGGGGTACCCCATACATTCATGTACGTAGAGTCATTAAGTCTTAAACTCACCAGGTTTGTATCGCTTATCGATAACCCTAATGCCATACAAGTCTATGAGGGTCAAAGGTCAACTTTGTCATCGGGACATGGGGCCACTTTCAGGTTCATCAGGATCCTCCTGGACACACCCACACCAAATTTGGGGCTTCAAGCCCATGAGGAACCCCAAAACCCTCACTCTAATTCCAGCCTTATCGCTAACCCTAATGCCATACAAGTCTATGAGGGTCAATGGTCAACTTTGTCCTAGAGACATGGAGCCACTTGCTTTTTCATCAGGAGCCCCCAAGAAGCGCACACGCCAAATTTGGGGCTTCTAGTTCTTGAGGAACCCCAAAACCCTAACCCTAATTTCAGCTAACCCTAGTTTCAGCCTTATCGTTAACCCTAATTCAATGCAAGTCTATGGAGGTCAAAGGTCAAATTTGTCCTAGAGACATGGGGCCACTTTCAGGTTCATCAGGATCCTCCTGGACACACCCATGCCAAATTTGGGGCTTCTAGCCCATGAGGAACCCCGAAACCCTCACTCTAATTCCAGCCTTATCGCTAAACCCTAATGCAGTGCAAGTCTATGAAGGTCAAAGCTCAACTTTGTCCGAGAAACATCAAGTGTTTTTTTCATGAATCATTCATCAATGTTAAGAGTTTGCTTTTTAGGAGAATTCACAATAAAAATACATTGACACTGTCAAAGATGGACTCAAGCACTATTATTGAACTATACTGTATTTTTTGAGTGATGTGAAGCTTTTGACAAGCGCTGCGCAAAGGAGGCCCATTTGTTTTTGTTTTTTTTCAGGGGGCCCAAAATTCCTGGCGGCACCCCTGAGCGTTCATCTCCAGCACTAAGGCAGTGGAGCTGCCGGCCACGAGAGAAGAATTAACCAGTCCATTGAAACCATTTGTTTGGTCTAGTGAGTGGCAACAGTCCTTTGAGGATCTTAAGTGCCTTCTCAGCTGTAACCCTGTCGTGTCTGCTCCAAATTTTTCCTCATTGGCTAGAAGCCCCAAATCTAGCGTGGGCACTTCTTGGGGGCTCCTGATGAAAAAGCAAGTGGCCCCATGTCTCTAGGACAAAGTTGAAAATTCACCCCATAGACTTGCATTGAATTAGGGTTAACAATAAGGCTGAAACTAGGGTTAGGGTTAGGGTTAGGGTTAGCTGAAATTAGGGTTAGGGTTTCGGGGTTCCTCAAGTACTAGAAGCCCCAAATTTGGCGTGGGCGCTTCTTGGGGGCTCCTGATGAAAAAGCAAGTGGCCCCATGTCTCTAGGACAAAGTTGAAAATTCACCCCATAGACTTGCATTGAATTAGGGTTAACAATAAGGCTGAAACTAGGGTTAGGGTTAGGCTTAGCTGAAATTAGGGTTAGGGTTTCGGGGTTCCTCAAGTACTAGAAGCCCCAAATTTGGCGTGGGCGCTTCTTGGGGGCTCCTGATGAAAAAGCAAGTGGCCCCATATCTGTAGGACAAAGTTGAAATTTCACCCCATAGACTTGTATGGCATTAGGGTTAGGGTCCAAGAGTACACATACACATTTTCTTTTGCTTTTTTGATTTAAGCTCATCGTCTCCAGCTGCAAAGGTACAGAAACCTTTCTGTGTTTTGATGTCGTGTGTGAGAAAACATCACTTTTTTCTGTAAACTTGTGTTATCATTGTCCTTCATTGAAAATGACACAATCTTTCATTTCATTGTTCAGATGCCGAACACCAAGGCATTCCGTCGCTCTCTGGCCATGAAACGACGCCTGGAGCAAAAATGGGATTGGACACCTTTTCCACCTCGGAAGGACTTTGAACGTCGTGAGTACTTCCACGTTCATGATTTCATGTTCTGCCTGTGTTGTTATGTTGTATTCCAAATAAATCTTACAAAAACATATTTAGATTTTTCTTTTTTGTCAATTTACACAGGGCGCGGTACTGGTCAGCGACCTGGGTGCGAAGATGGCCCGTTTTGCTCCTGACTGACAAAACAGTGCAAGTTCGTTCTTAAGGCCCAGCAACCAGACAAGAAGGTATGGGTCGTGATTTTGTCAAGCCACGAGTTTCTTTATGTTTTTGTTCTGGTGGTGGGAGACTCACATCTCTGTCCACTTGTGGATGGTTTTGTGTTCTCGCCCCGGGCAACAACCTTGAACACGGGCTTGTAACAGACTCCGCCCAGGATTTTGCTGCGCTACTGGCAACTGTGTTGGACCGCTGGCCCAAGGTTTGTTTATCTGCTGTGACAAACAAATTTGAACACATGAATGTCATCACCACTTTGTTTTATCAATATCAAGTAATTCCATGATCCATAGTTCAATAACAAGAATATTCATGAATTTATTTTGCATTTTTATGTTTGTTTGGTTTTTTTTTTTATATATACAACTATTTTGTAGGTGTTTGTGCTTGACTTTCCACCTCGCCTGACTGTCAAGCCAGAACTACAAACAGCGCTACGTCAAGTATATCATCGTGTTGCTGCACGCATGGGTGTGTAAAATACATATTTTTGTTGTATTTTTTTCTCTTCAGTGACACTGTGCTAACAGATATTTCTTAGAATTGTGTGATTACACAATTGATTATGTGACACTTCTTCCAGGTTTAACATTTGTCTATATGGCCGATCACCTCCCCCTTCGTCAGCTGTACATGGTGGTGTTATGATGGTGTAAGTTTTGCCTTCTTCAGCCTTACTTGCTCTTCATTTGATATGACAAATATGTGTTAACATGTTGTTTTCTGTTTACGTGCACCTCAGGACTGATTTTGGTGGAGCGTCTGTATGCTGCATGCTCCATCAGCTCATACCCCCTTCACCTAGGCCAGGGGTGTTGTGCCACAACCAATCATCGCCCAGGGTGTCTCCCAGAGTGGTTGTGACAGGTCCTGTCTACATGCCAGTGTATGGACCCGCTCCTGAATGGACTCTTGTTGGACAGGAGGTTGAGGTAACCTGTTCATCCCTCTTTCCCCCCCCCCAATCGTGTTCAATCACTGTGTTTGGTCAAACTGTGCAACTTTTTATTTTAAAAATGAACACTTATCCTAAGTTGACTCTGATTTCCTCTGCTCTTTTTTTTTTATAGACAGTACCAACAGCTGTTGAGACTGCATTTCACACAGACATCCCGTCCAATCCCGTGTGGTTCAGTGAGGCTGTGCTGCTGGACCACATGGAGACTGTCGTGGAGTCATCTGGCAGGGTTTCCCCAGCTGCCACGGTAACATTCACACAATTATTCATACACTTATCAACTAGGGGTGGGTGAACAAAAAAATCAATATTGCAATATATTGTTGTGCTTTCTGTCGCAATAAATAATCGATACACTGACGGCAAATATCAATATTTTTTTCCAAACACCACCTGTCCACCTGTCCCGGGAAAGATAAAATCTCTCCCGGGACACAATTTGTCCCGTTTTTTATGGAAAATGACAAAACCTCATTTAATTTCCGTCTGTGGTCTAGATAGGGTTGCCAACCCTCCCATAAAATACGCGATTGTCCCATATTTGGCAACTAAAAAGCCTGTCCCGTAATGAACTGATGGGGGACGCACTTCACTTTGTCCCGTATATTTTGGGGACGCGGTTATTTATTTATTTATTTTGTCTGCATCATTTTTTATTGATTTTCAGAATCGGGGCAGTGAAAGGATTTTTTTCCCTCTTTCATCTTCCCGTCAGTTTGTATATCCGAAATCCCCGAATTGAGATAAAACAAGTTGCTACTGACTTTACATTACCAGAAAGCACTGTCCTTGTTTACATGAAAGTTATTAATGTTCATGCACTTTAATATGTTTGCTTGTGCAGTGCACGTTTGTTTGTACATTATACAAAGTTTTGGAATAAATGCAAGATCACAGGCATTTTCCTTTTTATGGGTATTTTTTTCTTTTTCAGTCACATATCGTCTGCAAAATTTCGAAGATATCGAAGATATCGTGTGTCGTGATGTTGTCATTATCGTGGGCCAAGTATCGTCACAGTATCGAATCGTGGGTTAGCCGTATCGCCCCACCCCTATTATCAACACAAGATCACATATGTACAGTACATGTACAGTTTAATTAGTGTGTTACTTTGTTTATGAATTAATTTCTTTATGTTCTTCCAGATGTCCAGCCTGAGACGTCGATCAGCACGCGTTGCCTCAAAACCAAAACAAACAAGTGACATGTTGGTATTTGGGATATGTGTATTTCATTGTGTGCATCTTTATGATAGGACAATAAATGCAGTTCTTTAAACGTTACTTTGTGTCCTTGTATTTGCAGGTGTGGGCAACACGTTCAACTGTCCACATGACTGAGTCTGCCTCCAGTAATGTCACAGCAGTGCAGCAGGTTTGTACTTATTCATTTCCACTTCATCACCTGTGTGTGTTTTCTAGGCTTTACACCGATCTTATCGGCTGTATCGGATCGGCCGATATTTGGCATTTTTTGAAACGTTCATGATCGGGCGTCATGTCATGAATCACCGATCAATGACGTCATGGTCGTGTTGAAACTTTTTTAATCTGTCTCATTTCCTCCAAAGTAGTTTCACAGCATCGACATGTTTATTTGTTTGTATCCGAGTGTTATGTAAATGTATAGATTTGGGTTTACATTGTTGTCAGTTCCTTTTGTCTGCTGTGTGTCCGTTTGGGCACTAGATGGCGCAGTAGATCCTGTGTTCCCTTTTTTTTGCTTGTTCCAGGTGCGGAAAGGTGATTGGCTGGTGCCAATATTTAAGGAGGAGGACTTCAACACCTCGGTCTCTTTGTCCTTCTCCCAGCTCCCAACCAGAGGCCATGTGCCGCAGCAACAGAATTCTGTGTTCAGCCATCAATTCTGTTTTGTAATCTATTTCAGTTCCCTTTGTGTCCACGTAGCCCGTAGGGGAGGGAAGCCATTTGTGTTGTGACCCTTTTCTCCTGTGTTTTAGTTGAGGAGGTTAGTTTGACTGTCATTTATTTGATTGTTTTCTTCATAAGTAAGATCCATAAGAGAGCCATTTTGTTTGTTGTTTTGGCCATGCCCTCCCTGACGCCAGTGAAATGATGGTGACGTTTAATAAAAACCATCCTGTGGACGAAGCACCTTTGTCTAATTTGAGAGCTGGGAGAAGGGGGGGAGCCTTTATGTTGTGTCCTGGTTCCCCCTAGGCCGGGGCATAACACCGAAAGCTAATGGTTCATGATTCAAAAACCTTCATTTTCATCTTCGTGCCTCTTCCTGTTTTGAGTACTGTCGCTATGTGACGGACAATAAAGTTTCTTTGAATCTGCAATATATGCAACGCTACAGTACCTCGCGGGGGAACTTTGGCAAAAAATTTCAACACCACAAATTTAATCAGGCACTTGGAAAAGATACACACGGAGGAGCATGTCGAGTTCAAGAAACACGCGGAGAAAGAAAAAGAAAAGCAAACTCTGAAACGGATGCTAAAGCAAACAACTTTAGACGGTGCTCGTGAGAAGGCAAGGGGTGTACAGAAACAAGTATTTATTGCCCCTAACGTGATCGGATCGGTGATCGGTGATCGGTTTATTTAAACTCACTGATCGGTGATCGTGTAAAGCCTCGTGTTCTGTGTTCACAAGAAAAACGCATATAAAAAAAAGTGGTGCGCAAAAGCAGGGTAGTGACAGAATTAATGCGCATTATTGATATCTGTCGCGTGTGTACCTGCACATGCATGCTTATTAACACACGGGTACTGTGGAATATATTTTTTACTCACTTAAAGTGGGAACTGCATTGCACTCAGTGTTGAGCAGCTCCCCCTGGTGTTAAACTGAAGAAGTGCAATACACTCAGGCAAAAGTTGAAGTGCGGGCCATATTCTATTCTATTTATAACATTTGTTGCGGGCCAATTAAAAATGGACTGCGGGCCGCAGTTGGCCCGTGGGCCGTAGTTTGGACACCCCTGCTCTAAAGCATCGTATTAAGGTGACAGTGTCATTGTATGGGCATTGCGTATGACAATGTCCATTGTTTGTATGACTAATTTCCTGTACTACTGTGCTAAGGTGGTAGGCCAAGTGCTAAATCTGGCCTCCAACATGCTTTTTACTCTTTCACAGATGACATACTCATCATTTCGGTTCTGAACAGTCATGAACATGAATCACAAAACATATTTTGTTTTTTGTTTTTGTTTTTTCATGTATCACTTTAACAGAGACAACACCATCTGTAATTACTATGTTTGGTTGTATCCCCTGGCAGGCAAAGATAGATGGAAGAGCCATCTCTCTGGGTGGAAAATGGGACTGGCTTGTCTGTGGATGGTGGAGGCTCGCTGGGCTCATCAATCCGTCCATCCATTCACCTTGTTCGTCTCATCTTGACTGCAGCACGCCACTGTGGAGGCTTGACATAACACACATTAGATTAATAACAGAAAAGCAAAATGTGATTTATGGTGTATTATTTAGTGTGCTTCAGTTGTAATTCTCATAATAATGACTGTTTTGCTGGCTTCACACAATATATATAATTGGCCTGTCTTAGTTAAAAGCCCACTCACCACGACAAGGTGCAGGCCAAGAGTGGGAACACAAACACAGACCAGAAACGAACAGGACAAATCCAGACAAGACTACAAAAAACACAAACACAAATATCAATCACTTTGACATCTATCTTTTTTCACAAAAACGTTTATTTCTTTACAAATTGAACCTTAGATTGTGTCACAACAAACTAAATAAACCCTTGAAACAGCCAACAAAACATGAAACAACACTTCATCAATATTATAATGAGTATCCTCATAAATGATTTCAAGATAACTTTGAACCCTTTCTCACAAAAACATTTTTACGTCTGCCGTAACGATTTTCAGGTTTTTTTTCATGTGAATATTTTAACATTGAACATGTTAACTGAACAATCAATGTAAAATCCCTTCATTGACGAAATGAAAATATAAATAACGTGTGTGTGTGTGTGTGTGTGTGTGTGTGTGTGTGTGCGTGCACGTGTGTGTAAATGCCTTTGTCAATATTTGTAATATTTTTTTTTTTTAACTTCCAGGTCAGAACTTGTTTTCCATAATACAAGCTAACGTTTGGTTGTTGTTGTTTTTTTTTTTTTAACAATAAGACAAAGCCAGGTGCAAGGAATGGACCCATGTAAAGGTTGTTTTACACAACAGAATGCGACTAACTATTGACTACTAGTACTACTAATAAGACTACTAATAGTACATGAGTACTACTATTCAATCAATACACACAACACACAGTATGGTTTACAGTACTGATGGTAAACGTGGACCAGCTTGGTGAATTTATTTCGAACATAATCTTTCTTTCAAGATTCTGTCTCTCTCTTCGCCAAATGGTGCATCCTAATTGTACAATGAATGCTGGGTGCCATTTTTACCAAGGTTGTCATCCACCGTGGTTTCAAACACGTGGTTGTGCAGCCCTGGGAAAAGATTTTTGCCAGCACTGTAGCTTAGGACTTCCTTTGTGATAGCTGTTGCGAAGCCATGACCCTTGGGAATCCTGCCTGGGGATGTTTTCAAAAGTCTTGTGTACAAATAGTCCTGTACAGACAGCAATTATTCCTGCTGATGGCTTCTGCAAACCTCCCTTGTTTTTCAAGAGAAGGAAGGGACGGACTGTGGAATCAGATGTTAGTGCGTCATGGCAAGGAATGCAGTTATGTCTAACTTTATTTTTTTTCACTACAAAGCCAGAAATGTAAGTGATAACAGCCTCTTTGTACTCAGACACTATTTCTACATTTGGGCAGATGGGATAATCATGCTCAGTCTCGGGTTGATCAACAGGTTTCAGGTCAAATCTACGGCCTGTGCTTACAGAGGCAGGTGTTTCTTCCAAAATGGTGGTGCCATCTCCAATAATGCAATTGCCTGTTGCAGTGCTGACCTGATGCTTCACCAGCAGACGCTTGTAAGCAGCTTTAAACTGTGTGGCTGTGGGATTGTTGTTAAAGTCACCACGTGCTCTGACAGAGGAGAAGAAAAGCTCTAGATGATCTGACTAAGCTTGTACGTCAACAGATAGCGGCATGGGACACCAGACCTTTCCACCAGCTCTTGGAAAATGATCAGCACACTTCTGAAACTGGCAATAAAGCCTATGATGCAGGTCTTGCGCTTTCCAGAATGCAAAGGTGTTCCGTTGTCATCTTTGAGATCCAGAAGAAGACTTTCAGCTTTAAGCAGGATTTTTTTTCTGCACGCTCCTTGTTTGATGTTCTCATTGGTGCTTCGTCTCCTTTACCCAGAAGGTTCCTGCTGTTGAGTGCATCAAAAGCCGCATCAATGGTTCTCAAGAGATTGACCGTCTCCTCACATCCTTTAAACTGTGGCTGTTTGTTGCGGTACTCCAGAGCATCAACCACACTGCTGCTGAAAACTTGACTTGCAGGTTTTACTTTCATTTTCTGCCTTTTCCACCGTTTGTGTGCCATCTTTAACTTGTTTCCTAATCTCAGTCCTTCCAACTCTTGAAGTTTGTTGAAGCTCCACTATATATTTCCACTTGACTTTACCTGTTGTTGTTTGTAGTGAAGTTGCTTCAGCAAGAGTGTTCCTAAGCAGCTTCATCATGGGGCACACATCTAAAACTACATGGACCACTTGTGAGGTATCAGCAGGATTAGTAAATGAGGGCCTCATTGAATTTACATTTAAATCTGCTCCAAGAGTATGGGCTGAAATATGTGCCACCAGAAACTGAATTTGAATCATTTATATTTGGATTTGAATAGCTAAATGCGAATAATTGAATTAATATTTTGAATTTGAATCACATCATTTCAAATTGTATTTTTAAATTTGAATCATTGCATTGAAAAACTGTATTTGAATAGTAAAATTTGAAATTGAAATTCAATTAAAAAAAAAATGATTGTCACTGAAAATCCAACTGTCTAGACATTGACACTGACTTGGACCACAAGGAGAAATCGTTAATAATCGTTAATAGTAGTGAGTTGAACCGGAACACCGGTCCATCAACGTAAGTGTACAAAAGTAAGTGCTGATTGGCCGAAGAGGAGTCCTGTGTATCTGAGCTTGATTGCTCTTCCCCTTCATCCTCCAAGCACCCGGATGTCTGTCACAGTAAATTGAAACTGAATTTTGAGATCTGAACTTGAATTGTGAGAACTGAATATGAAGAAGTCTAGACAGTTGGATTTTCAGTGACAATCAATTTTTTTTTATTGAATTTCAATTTATCTTTTAATATTCAAATACAGTTTTTCAATGCAATGATTCAAATTTAACAATACAATTTCAAATGATGTGATTCAAATTCAAAATTTTAATTCAATTATTCGCATTTAGCCATTCAAATTCAAATATCAATGATTCAAATTCAGTTTCTGGTGGCACATATTTCAGCCCATACATGCGCCCTTAACGTGGCAAAATGGCAAGATGGGCCATCACATGTCAAACACACTGTGCGAACTCCAGGATTTTTAAGTCTTTGAAGGCATCGCTGATTATGTTTACATGCTCTCCCACTGTCAGTGCATCAATAAAGAAATAGGCAAGAGGGAATTTCCAGAAACTAAAAATGGTTGGGACAGCTGTTGAAGTTAGGCACTTTTTCTCACCTGGGAGAGGCTCCAGCAGAACCCCGTGACCCTGAATAGGAATAAGCGGGTATAGAAGATGAATGAATGAATGAATGAATGAATAAAAATGGTTGGGACAGCTGTTGAAGTTAGGCACTTTCTCTCACCACGCAAAATGAAAGATTTCTCCTCAAAGTGAAGAGCACACAGCCTGGAGTTGTCATTGGGTGTCCAGTTTTTTCTTCTCACATTTTCCACCCATTTGTGCAACCTTTTTCTGTCCCCAAAAGGAAAGCTGTAAAAAGCAAAACATTCCAAAAACAAATGTACAATATTTTCTTGTGTAATTTAACATATTTAAATCATTTAAGCTTGAACACAATGCAGACAGTTGTGCAGAAAGTTTAGTGCTAGCTAAAATACATCAGCAATCCATTACCTAGAATTGGTTTTCCTTAAACTGATGTACAGGATTACTAATCTGACTTTGATGGGCAAATTTGACAACAGAATATGATTATGAAGCACTAAAACACAGGACCACAAAACAATTAAAGGCATGATGAAATAATGATATGCTTTGTTAAATGAAATAAAATGGCATTTTCAACTGCCCGGACCTGGGACCTTTCTGTGTGGAGTTTGCATGTTCTCCCTATGTCTGCGTGGGTTCTCTCCGGGTTCTCCGGCTTCCTCCCACACTCCAAAAACATGCATGTGAGGTCAATTGAACATTCTAAATTGTCCGTAGGTGTGCATGTGAGTGTGAATGGTTGTTTGTCTCTATGTGGCCCTGCGATGAACTGGCGACTTGTCCAGGGTGTCACCCTGCCTTCGCCGTAAGACAGCTGGGATAGGCTCCAGCAGACCCCCGTGACCCTGAATAGGAATAAGCGGGTATAGAAGATGAATGAATGAAATCTTTATTGAATGAATGACACATTTTATTTCACTCGTGGTTTATGTAATTATTATTTTTTGCTCCATAGCTTTCATGATTCAGCATTACATGTTAAGCGTGATGAATTGCATGAAAAGAGAGAGCACTCGCTGATAAATTAACATGGTGTGCTGTTTAATTCCATGAGGACGACAAAATATTTGCAAATTTGTGTTAGCTACACACACACGGACGTACTGACGTAAAAACGTCAGTGGCATAAAAGTGCCTTACAGTCATTTCATTAATCATTCTTACCGAAGTAACGTGGGTCCTTTGCACCCTTTGCCTGTTGATCGGGTGACACAGTTAATTGCAGCACAGGTCGGCATTTTCTCGAACACTGTAGTGAAGCCAAAAGTTGACCGGTCGACAGGTGCAAGAGAAAGGGAGGACCTTTCAAGATCGTTCAGTTTTTATTTTTTATTTTTTAGTTCTGATGAAATAAATAGACCAATCATTTCATTACTTTGTCTGCTTTCCAAAGAGGTTATTCATTAAAAAATATGTGTGGCAGTGCTGTTATGGTCCATAGAGAGTTGCTTCAAAGAATTATTATTTATTATTCAGTTCATTGCTCACTTGTTTAATACACAGATAATAGTATATTATTATAATAATACCTTTTTATTATTATTATTATTATTATTATTATTATTATTATTATTATTAATAATAATAATAATAATAATAATAATAATAATAATAATAATAAATCATTATTATTTATAAAATTTCGAAACAACAATCGTCAGTTGTTCCGTATAAAATACATTGATTTCCACGTTGAATTTTGTACGGTTCGTGAGCGTGCACGTCTGTCAGTGACGGTCTCCACACTGACACAACTGCGCATGCTCTATTATCCCATCAATGCAGAAGTCAAAAAGTTTTTGGGAGCCATGCGCTGGGTGAGCAACTTCATTGAAATGAATGGGACGCCATCTTGGACTCTGGGGGCTTGCCGCACTGTCACGCAGGTTGTGACGTAGCGGGCCGGCGACGCCGACAGGTATGATGTGAATGATTGACAGCTACCATTCGTTCCCGTTAGCAAGGGGATTAAAAACAAACAGACACCATAATGGCATCAAAAAGGAGTTATCCCAGCGGTGCGGAAAAACGGAAGGAAAAGAAAACTGATCAAGAAAAACTTGCAAAGGGGAAATGTAAGTTATTTGTTTGTGATGTGGGCTGGAGAGGTGGAGGTGAAACGCTGTTGTCCCCCCCCCCTCCCCCCAAGTTTGTTTATTTGTCCTGCTAGCCAGCTAGCTAGCTAGCATTGGATAAATGTTAGCTGGCTGGCTAATATTTGTTCGTCATGAATCAGCGTTTTTGTTTGTTTTATGAAAGTTGACCATATCCTGCCATGTTGGCCTATCCTGCCATGGGAATGACTGATTGACTCCACACCCGTTTATTCACATTCTAACAGGGAGGGAGGGCATGTTGTTGTAGTTGTTGTTACTGCGGTCAAGTGAGCCGCCGTTCGTCCTCGCGCAGTCAAGCCAGCCGCTTCTACATTTTCATTGCGCCCGTGTTGCCGTACTTACTGCGAGAGTCCACTGAGAAAGTCAGCGCTAGTTCAATGGCAAGCGCGTTAACTTCCGGTTTTAAAATTAAGTATCTCTCTCTCTCTCTCTGAATTTTTTTTTTTTTGTTTCAATTTTTACTGTTCAATAACATCAAATTGATCCATAGGTTCTGACAATGATTTGTACAGTTGACCTGAGGAACACCATGACTACATCCTCAGTTATTTTCAAAGATTTTTACTGTAGCATTTTGGTATTAAGCCTCAAAGTTGTTGTTTTTTAGCTTTTCAAACAGGCAAAAACGACCTTGTATCCCATTTTTACTGTATAATAAAATACAATTGCTCCATAAGTTCTGACAATGGTTGGTACAGTTGACGGGTGGTGGTATCCCTCTTTTTTTGGTTTTAGTTTGCTGTGTTGTCGCTACCCAATTTTGACTGCCCACTGGGACGTGCACGTGTGATTGGGGTGACTCCCTTGGGCTTCCGTCCCCATCCAACCTGCTCCGCTATATCTAGGTGGCCTCAGCTCTGAACACCATCATCACATCCCGTGAGTCGTCTTGTTTCTGTTGCCCCCCCCCCCCCCCCCCCCGTGTGGTGTCAGCCTGTCCTGCTTTCGTTTGACCCGTTTCTCCCCCCTTATTTGAATCGTTGGCCTCCTTTATTTTGAAGATCCTTTCCCTTTTTTTTGAGTTTGATGTTGAAGTTGATTCGCTCATTTGCTTTGATATTTATGGTTTAAGTCTCATCATCTTCCCTTCCCCCACACTGCTCCTTTCTGTTGCCACACTTACGTCGCCACCGCTGACCCTCAGACAGCAGGCGTGCGTGCGTGCATGTGTGTGTGTATGTGTGTGTATTTCAGTACATGTGACAGATTTTAGGGAACTTTTAGTAACCAACTGTTTATCTTTTCTTTTGTAGTCGCTGAGAGCTGCTGGTGGTGGCGGTGTCCCGGGTGGTGGGCCCCTTTGAGTGCTGTGACCCGGGATTGTGGTTGTTTTCTTCTTTTTTTTTGCACTTCACTTTCTTTGCAGGTGTGTCACGTGTGAGTGGGGTGTTCCTTGTTTTCTTTGGTTCCTCCCCCGTTTGGCCCCCTCATCGGTAAGCCTCAGTTTCTACAAAGAATAAGGAGCTCAGTAGCTCCGTTTTAAGTGTTGGTCTGTTTGTTCCTTTTATTTTTAAATGTTGAATAAAAGTTGGTTTGATATTTTAAACATTCTGAACCACGTCTCCTACTCCTTCCTCGTAGAACTTACCTGTGTGCCTAATTATTACTTTTGTGTTTAGTAGAACTCCCTGGGTGAAATTCCCAGGGTGGCGTTGTCGGTTCCTTTTCATTTTGTTAAATTCCCAATATTAAATCTTGCTTTATCAGATAGCCATAACCACTCTCATCGCCACAGGATATTTGAGTCATACTGTCGTGTCTACTTCCCAGTCTCAATAAACATGTTCACCACTGCTGCTTCTTAAATGGAGGTTTGTCTGGGTTTTTCCCTTTGTAGAAGCAAGCCACATATTTTGTGTCTTTCCACCACAAGACATTGGCTTTTGTCACTCTCTTCGTCGTATTGGGAAAAAGTGGCATATCGGACTTTCCCGCCGCGAGTCGCTCGTCAACATACTGCTGTGAAAGAGGGGTGACGTCACAGAACGCGAGGTGCATTTAGGTGCTGCTGCGTAAAACTAAAAGATTTTCCTGGGCAAATATTCATTTGACAGACGTAAACGAAGTGAAATATGACTTCAATTTAAGTTTGTTTTAGTTTGTTTTTATAAACACACAAAAAAGTTTGAGTTAGTTATCGTTTTTGAAAAAAGTTCTTGACTTCTACTTTAGAGATATTGATGACGAGTTGTTGTATATAAACGGTGTGACTATGTGGTTCGGCAAGCGGTGGTGCTGTCTGTACATAGCTTAGCAAACGGCTAGCGCTAGCACCCCCTTTCAATGCCTGAGTGAAAAGATCCACACGGAGTGTTATGACCCACGGGTGGGTCTAGGTGCCTCTATCTTTGTGTCTGTGTGTGTTTGTGTGTGTGTGTCTGACAGTGGATGACGCCTTGCAGGTGCGGTCCTGGATGTCGGCTGCTGATTGGACGCGCCACGGCTGAGAAGGAGGAGCAGTCGAGCCAGCCTGACGGTCGTCCCTCCTCCGCTCCCAACTCTGCAGTTAGTCACTTCTGAAATGGTGTTAGAGCACGCAGCCGTAGGTAGTGATGGCCGATCGAGGCTTTGTTGAAGCTTCGACACTTGTTTCAAAAAATGGTTCATTACTCGAGGCTTCAATGACACAGTGCTCGAGGAGGTCATCTAGTGCTCAATAAAATGAAGGGCAATGGAAACGTGTTCATTGTTTCATAGGTTGTTTGGGATTTGATTCGCCATGCATTCTTGTTGGACAACACTACATGCTTGTATGGTTCAATGCTGACACAATAAAATAAAAATGAAAAATAAAGACAATGTCTCTTTTTTGGCACGACTGATTGTAGCAGACTATAGCTCTTATACTTAGCCTAACAGTTTGTGCAATGAATTATATTATATCCTAAAACAAGACTAAATAGCCCATAGTTTAAAAATATGTTCAATAGTAAGTGTTCAGTGGGTCAGATGTCAAATGTGATCTATTTAAAATGTAGAATAGATGAGCTAAATAACACATATATAATACACATTGATGGGAATTGAACCGTCGCCTCAGTCTTGCAAGTCCAAGATTGTCATAATGTACCACAAACCCAAATCACACTCCCTTTTTTCATCTAAGCTGTTTGAGTAGCTTTAGCACACCGTGATTCCTCATCAACTACAGGCCTACACTTCAAATAATTATGAGAAAAATCCAACGTAAAGAGAGCACTTCCATTAGGAAATAGTCAACATGAAATTTCGTCTTCTACTGACACCTGCTGGTCAAATTGAATAGTTGCAAATATTGTGAACAAATTGTCATCTAATTCTAATCCTAAACAATATGGCCATTCGAAGTGAAGTATGAAGACAATTAATCAGGTTTGTACTGCTTGATTGAACACATTCATCCCGTCCCAGTGCACTAAAACCCACTTCCCTTCGGGACCGTGTCAGCGAAGCCAAAACTTCCTTGAGTGACGTTGTTTCCCAGCATGCAATGCGAGCTAGCGATTCACAATACTATTTCATCACAAACATGGATGTAAAAAACTAAAAAGGGAAAAAGGGAAAAATGAAACTTCAGGAACACCAACCATTGCAATACAAGCAGAACTGGGCAGAAGTTTTATATTATGTACACCATAATACAGCCTTCTGGTGGACAAGCCATACTATTTAAGCCGTGTCCTCCTATGGAACTTCCATGGGTGGAAGCTCATCGTAGAGGTCATGTGCTGATTGCGCGTCACTCCACCGATCACCTCGGGGCCCTTGCAGGGTCTACGATTCAGGTGAGTATATGGAAAACACGGGTCAATGTCGTTAGTCGCAACAACAGAAGCTTGCTGGCAAAAATAATGCACTACAAGTGGATGTCACACTTTTTTTTTGTTTTGTATGAGCATTTAAAAAAAACAACAACATAATAATAATATGGATTTTGACCATGTATGTTTTGGAGTTCAATTAAAGAGGTTAATATATATATATATATATATATATATATATATATATATATATATATATATATATATATATATATATATATGTATATGTATAGTCAGCTGCTTTCAGTTGACATATTAAATCTATTATGATATGGAACGATAGTTCATAATGTACGTGTTACTTGCTTTGCAGATAAGGTGTATCCTATTTCTTGTGCTCCTGGTTATTTTAAAAGGCAGACAAGAACGTTGTTTGCTGTTGGAGGGCTACAACAACACTTCGATGCTACGCTTTGTGCCGTCGCTACGGACCGCAAACTCTCGTTCTTGTTGGATTCGGGTTCTGCGCAGACTGGTGGGAGAGTTTGTGTACAGGTTTTGCAAAGGAACGGTGTCTTCAGTTATACAAACGCTCATTAAAGTGCCGACCGTGGAGGAAGCTGGTGCCGCTGCACACCGTTTCCAGCAGAATAACAGCGAAATTACCAAAATAAAAAATCAGGAAAACATCTCTTTGCTGTGCTTTTATTTACAAAGTTAAAATTCTTCTAACTTATAAAAAATGTGAACGAAAAGGTAGAAATATAAATACGAAGGAATACGTATTTGTTCAGGGCTGCGCAAAGCCGGAGCCCTGCATTTGCTGCACTACCCTTTTTAAAAAGGTCTCCGTTGCGCATTATTTTAATATGTCCATCTCTTTTAGAAAAGAAAGCATCGCCCCGGTCTCATCCTCTCTCCAAATGTCAACATTCTTATTCGCGTTTGCCAGGTTGTTTCGCGCCGTCTGTTTTGTTAGACGACGTAGTTGTGCGGTCATGAGTTGCGAGAGCGAGGCGTGGCGCACGCGCACTCGCATTATCCAGTTAATAGTCCGATTAAGGCGTATACATGGCAGAGAAATTCGAATTCCAATGGCATTATCTGGGTGTCTCAATCGGAGTTCTCCGATTCCAATCAGAGTTCTCCGATTCCAATCGGAGTTCTCAAACTCCAATCATAATCGGAGTAAGGTGTTTACACGCACGTGAGTTCTCCGATCATAATCGGACTAAGGCAATAATTCGATTTTCTCTCGTGCCATGTAAACGCACTGAATGTAGTGGTTCAGACCAGACGCGAACAGGCGCGCGGCTCGTGCCATTCATTTCAATGGAAGCGGAAGCGACACGAAGCGGAGCGCCGACGAATTTCGCGAGCGAGGCTCCAACTGGTTCACACCAGACGCGAACAGCTCCGCGACGGTCGACAAGCGCTTCTGCTCAGCTGCAGTCTTTTTTTCACTCCCACTTGAGCTTCTTTTTTTTTTCTTTAAAAAAAATCATTTCATCATCGCCCCCCCTCGCCCCGTAGCCAGCCTGCTCCGTAGCTTACTTTTGTGTGTGTGTGTGTGTGTGTGTGTGTGTGTGTGTAAATAAATAGAAACACGCACTCAGGTGTCCATCTCAAGACAAGACCTCTTTCATAATGATCATTGACCGGCATCTCTAGGATCAAACAGACGTATTTTGATCAAGTCTTCCTGTGTGTGTGTGTGTGTGTGTGTGTGTGTGTGTGTGTGTGTGTGTGTGTGTGTTTAATCTCTCTCGCACTCTGATACAATGTACTGACAAATATAACATACAAATATGATATATGATCGAATTTATCGTTCGGTTTTTATTTTGAAATTAGTTTATTTTGAAAATTCACCGGAATTTCTCGTTTTTATTGAGCGACTTCCTGTACTGTAGACGAGGATCGCTCGCGGCTCGCGCACGAAATAGAGCAGACGCCGAAACAACAAATGCATGCCGCGAGCCGCGCGCCTGTTCGCGTCTACTGTGAACCACCATTGATTAACGTGGGCGCCGAATGGAAGCGCTCGGCGGCGCTTCGCGGCGCTTCGTGGCGCTTCCGCGTCCAGTGTGAACCGGGCGTTACGTCGCTCGGAAAAATGTGTCGCCTGAGCCTCCGCCCCCTCTTTGCCCATTGGCGGAGGGAGGGCTCATTGAAAAAAAAAAAAAAAAAATCGGTGTTCCTTCGGCGCGCCTGGGAAACTCTGAAATTATGAATAACTTAAGCTCGTTTTTGTCCCATTTGCCTGCATCAGCCCGTCATGATATTGTTCAATTAATTGAGAGCCACCCACTATTGTTTTCTGACCACCCCCGCCGTACGTCAGTTTTGCACCATGACATAGAAGTGGAGGGATATGCCACAAGTAAGCAGCACGCACACAGAGTCATTATTGGGAAGTTAAGAAAGAAGCTTTGGCTCTTCTTCTGACAGTGCTCATCTTGATGTTAATTTGGGATCAGGTTTTTACAGACTATAATGCCCTCGTAGATGCGGTGGTCTCTGCCCCTGCAAGACTTCAATCTCCAGATTTGCCACAGGAAGGGGGGTTGATAATGTGTTGGCAGAAGCATTACGATGTGGACTAGCTGCGGAATTTTTATTTTGGGGGAAGTGAGCTGTTTTTCTTGTTTAGTTTTGTTTGTCGGTATGTTAATAGGGTTTAGTTCTTAAGGGAGGGGGTGATATGACCCACAGGTGGGTCTAGATGCCTCTATGTTTGTGTGTGTGTGTGTGTGTGTGTGTGTGTGTGTGAGAGAGTGGATGACGCCTTGCAGGTGCGGTCCTGGATGTCGGCTGCTGATTGGACGCGCCACGGCTGAGAAGGAGGAGCAGTCGAGCCAGCCTGACGGTCATCCCTCCTCCGCTCCCAACTCTGCAGTTAGTCACTTCTGAAATGGTGTTAGAGCACACAGCCGTAGGGGTGGGCTGCCATTTTCTTTGTCCCCTCTTTTCTCCTGTTTAATAAGTATGTAGGGAGGTTAGCCTTTCTGTATTTGGGTTCTCTTTCTTTCTTTAGTTAGTTCTTAAGGCGAGCTAGTTGGAGTTTGGTTTATTATTTTTGGCCTGGGCCCACCCTGAAGCCTTTGCTGCCCACCGGTTAAGTTGTTTTGTTTATTTCATTTACTGATTTATAAAATGTTTTTTGTTGAAACTGCCAACTGCAGTGAAAAATTAATGAGGCTTGGGAGTGGGGGAAGGTGTCCCACACGTTGCGTCTCGGTCCCCCTCGACGGGACGTAACATGGAGTTTTCACCGTGACAGCAGGTTGAGCTCCTACCGTGTTACAGGTGACGTCGTCATGTTAGCCTGTTCCATCCCTGCTAAATTATTTAAAGAACTACCATTAGTAAACTTTTAAATTATAATACGCTCTACACTAATTGTAATTTCCTGCCCGTGGTTCTATATTGCAACAGTTGACGGCTCATATCAGCAGATAAGCAGCAACAATCTGGGCATTGCGGGTGATTCCTAAATATGTCATTTCTTATTAATTAGCCCATAAGTGTTGTACACCAGTGTGACACCAAATGCTTGTTGCTGACAGCAGTGAAGAAATGACACTCTAGTGGTTCTGCACATTAGTATAAATAGAGTGATTCTCTATCATTACATCACAGGACGGCGGCACTCTGACAGATTCCATGAACCTGGACACTGATGATCCAGACTCCGGTCCAGATGACACAACAGGCCACAGTGGAAACGGGTCAGAGCATGGACTGGCTGCTGAAAGGATACAGGTAGGTGGCGCTGTCATCCCAAGTTGTGTGGTGTGGAGGATCAGGGCCAAAGTTCCAGATGCTCACAGATGTGAGTCTGGATTCAGGAGGAGTGTTTGAAGGCTGGACTCCCAACAGTGATTGGCTGCTGAGGACCTCTCAATCACAATCAGGTTTTTTAGTGGCTGTGAGATTGAAAGTGAGTGAACATTTGACAAGTACACTGCTAGGTGTGCTGCTTCGTTTTCGCCAAGGCCCTGTAGCATTCATGACTGACATTGAGGGAACGTTTCATCAAGTAAGAGTTTCCAACCAGGATGTAAACTTCTTACGCTTTCTCTGGTGGCCAGATGGGGACATTACAAAGGACCTACAAGAGCACAGGATGCTGGTCCACATCTTTGGGGCAGTGTCATCCCCAAGCTGTGCTTCATTCGACGACAATCAGCATGACTTCCCAGCCGAGGTTATAAACACTGTTGGTCAAAATTTCTACGTGGATGATTGTCTAAAGGCCGTCAGCACGGTGGAACAAGCAATACATCTGTACCAGCAGCTAACAGACCTGTGCGGTAGAGGTGGATTTAAGCTCAATAAGTGGGTGAGCAATCATCGTTCGGTGCTGGCCGCCATTCCTGAAGAGCAGAGAGCTAAAGAGGTAAAAACACTTAACCTTGACAGAGACCAGCTCCCTATGGAGAGGGC
>NW_027466074.1:2165000-2192500 GCF_046127955.1 Nelusetta ayraudi
TTGCCTGAGTTGCTCAACTGAAGATGTTTAATTTTACCTGTAGCCTGTTTTGCTTACGAGGTGTAATAGATTGTGGAATCTTCGTAGACCTTAGTAGACGCACGCTGCTGAGAGTGTCAGCAATCAGCTCCGATGACCGTGGTGCTTGTAAATAAGGCAAATGCGCCATCTAGTGGGATGCAGCATGTTTATTCGTGTTGGAGCAATGGCAAGTACTACTAACAAAACAAAAGATGCACAGGGTAAAAAAAAAAAATCATAAACTTTTCTTAGATCTCTTATAGATTATTGATAATAGCATTCTAATTGATTTCAAACCTTTTCAAAAGATCTTTTGCCAATAGCACACCCAAATATTTGATAACCTTGGAATTCCATTTGATTTTATATTTTCCTCTAATTTGTCAGCCTGGATGATAATTCAGCGTGAGAACTTGAGTGTTTGCTGTGTTTAACTCGTTGCCTGTGTATTTACCATCGGTTTCTATTATCAACATCAAATGAGGTAAGGTTCTGTCCGGGTCTTGGAGAACCAAAATAATATCTTCAGCAAAAAGCCCTGTTAGATATCCCTGCTCTCCTATATGTATTCCTTTTAGATTGTTACTTTGTCTGATCATTTGTGCCAGCGGCTCAATGAACATAGCAAACAATGTAGCGCTTAGGCAACATCCTTGACGAGTACCATTAATCTTTATCCTTGCCATAGGTTCTTGGTAGAGACCTTGAATACACTGTATTAACTTTTCTTGGAACCCCAGTTTCCCAAGAACTTGATACAGAAATCTCCAATTCACACAGCCAAGGCTCACCAGTAACAGCTCGCAGGCCCTGCTTTTGGATCTGATCTATTATGTATAGGACCCGTCTAATGTCTTCTTGAGTCTGCCTACCTGTTAAAAAAGCTGACTGATTGGAAGTCCATCTCGTCCCCTTAAATTTCAAAGCGTAACGAACCTGTGTAGCCCGAGGAATTTTATTATAGTTTATTTCCTAGGGTGCAACTCCCCAGGTGGCATTGTCAGGCAACCCCCCCCCCCCCCATTTTCCTTTATACCCACCATCAGAATTGTCTCCACCTCCGCCAGACCCTCCCCCTTGCCGTAGGTTCTTGGTAGAGACCTTGTATACACTGTATTAACTTTTCTTGGAACCCTAGTTTCCCAAGAACTTGATACAGAAATCTCCAATTCACACAGTCAAGGCTCACCAGTAACAACTTTTGGAGCTGATCTATTATGTATAGGACAGTCCTAGGGCTGGACGATATAGAAAAAAAGCATATCGATATAAAAAAAAAGTCATATTGATCGATATCGATAATTAACATATTATATATATATATTATATATATAACATTAACATTAACATATTTTAATTGCAGTGCTGGATGTTTTATACTATTACTTCATGACAGACTTTTAATAAAGAACACACGAGGACTGAATTCAAATTCAAACGTTTATTCAACCACCTGTTTTAAACACAACTGAATTGTTTTTTTGTTTTTTTTAATATTATTGTTATTATTATTATTATTATTAATTTAGTCATTTATTTAAAAAAAAATAGGCTGAGATAGGGCTCGAACGTGCAACTCGACCAGAGGTCTGAAGTTGTGGCGGTTAACAGCTCGTTTTGCACTGATTCCCTGCACTCGTTGTACAGACGAGGAAGAGCTGTGTTTGAAAAATACTTGCAGTCTGGAACTTCATATCGCGGGTCAAGAGTGGCGAGAAGCTGTTTGAAGCCAAGCTTTTCAACGGTGGTTATTGGCAGCATATCCCTCGCTATGAAGCATGTTACTACATGGGTGATGTCCTTATGGCGCTTGGACGCTTTGTCGTATTTACTGCAAGAAGTCCAGTTTGGTCTGCTTTACTTGCTTGGTGCTGGCGCTGGCAGCGGATTCCTCCTCCGACGTGGAGCCGCTGGGTCTGCGTTTGCGATTGGTTGGAGGAAGAAATGACCGTAATATTAAGCTACATGATTGGCTATGATGAAAAAGGAAGTGAAACTTTTTCTATCAAACTTTTTATCCACCCCTTTTTTTCCTATTGCAGCACACGTCTATCGATCGATATATATCGTTATGGAATTATCGTCCAGCCCTAGACGGTCCCGTCTAATGTTATCTTGAGTCTGCCTACCTGTTATAAAACCTGACTGATCCTCATCTATCAAGTCCGGCATAAAACTTTCAAGTCTTTTTGAGATGATTGAAGTAAAGATCTTCTAGTCAACATTTAAGATTGAAATGGGCCTATACGAATCACAAAGTTCCTTATTTTTCCCTTCTTTTGGAATAACTGGAATGACAGCCTCTTTCCATGAGGGAGGCCGTTTGCCCTCTGTCAGAGTCAGATTAAAAGAATTTAGGAGTATCGGGGTTAATTCTTCTCCAAATGTTTTATACCACTCACTAGGAAACCCATCACTACCTGGCGCTTTGATTGATTTTAAGCCTGCTAATGGCAGCATCTATTTCTTTTTTGGTTATACTGGAAATGAGTTTTCTATTTTGCTCATCTCCAATGGCTGGTAGGTCCAATGAGTCAAGGAATTCTTTCATCTCACAATCTTCTTTAGCTGTGGGTTGGGTATATAGATTTTCATAATAATCTTTAAAAACCCTCTCTATTTCTTCAGGTTCAAGTAGTAGCTGTTTCGTTAATGGGTCTCTAATTTTACATATTGCATGAGAAGCTTGCTGGGCCTTTATTCCTCTTGCTTAATATTTGGTTGATTTACAACCTGATTCATAGTGGGTCTGTTTAATGAATTTCAGCTTTTTCTCAACATCTAGCCTCAAGACATCGTCTATTTCCCTTCTGACACCGATTATTTGTTGTGACACTGTATCGTCCTTATTGCTTTTGTGTTGCTGTTCCAGAGTTGTTCATTGGTTTACCAGCTTCTTGTAACCTTCTTCTCTATGTGGCAGGTGGGTTTGCCCCCACCTTCGCGTCATCAATCACACCTGCGCCGGAGTGCAATCTTTGCGTCCCTCAGTGCGTTTACATGGTACTAGAGAAATTTGAATTATTGCCTTAGTCCGATTATGATCGGAGTTTGAGAACTCCGATTGGAATCGGAGAACTCCGATTGAGACACCCAGATAATGCGATTGGAATTCTAATTTCTCGGCCATGTATACGCCTTAGTCGGACGATTAACTGGACAACGCAAGTGCGCACGCGCCACCGCACAACTACGTCGTCTAACAAAACAGACGGCGTGAAACAACCAGCAAACGCGAATAAGAATGTTGACATTTGGAGAGAGGATGAGACCGGGGCGATGCTTTCTCTTCTAAAAGAGATGGACATATTAAAATTACACACAACAGAGACCTTTTTTAAAAGGGTAGCGCAGCAAATGCAGGGCTCCGGCTTTGCGCAGCCCTGAACAAATACGTATTTGTTCGTATTTATATTTCTACCTTTTCGTTCACATTTTTTGTAAGTTAGAAGAATTTCAACTTGTAAATAAAAGCACAGCAAAGAGATGTTTTTCTGATTTGTTTTCATTTCGATAATTTTGCTGTTATTCTGCTGGAAACGGCGTGCAGCGGCACAAGCTTCCTCCACGGTCGGCTCTTTCATGAGCGTGTGTATAACTGAAGACACCGTTCCTTTGCAAAACCTGTACACAAACTCTCCCACCAGTCTGCGCAGAACCCGCATCCAACAAGAACGAGAGTTTGGGGTCCGTGGCGACGGCACAAAGCGTAGCATCGAAGACATTGTGTTGTTGTAGCCCTCCAACAGCAACACAACAACACAACGCGGACACTTTTCCTTTGATTTTGGTTTATTTGGTTTAGACAATTCAGTTTGTCTGTTTCTTTTGTTAGCGTAACCACTTTCTTTGGTTGGTTTTCTTTTCTTTGTTTTGTTGTGAAATTTTGGTGAAACTTTGGGTTTTCTATTGAGTAGCGATTTTGTTATAGTTTAATTTCCTTTTTTAGTTCATTAATATCTTGTTCCCCAGTGATCGTTACCTTTTTGTTTTGGGTTTTGGTCCTGTGTGTGTGTGTGTGTGTGTGTGTGTGTGTGTGTGTGTGTGTGTGTGTGTGTGTGTGTGTGTGTGTGTGTGTGTGTGTGTGTGTGTGTGTGTGCGCGAAGAATAAATAAGGAGTTGGCATAGCGTGAATTTTGGCTTGTAGTGATTCCCTTAGCTTTGTTTATTCCCTTTTTTGAGTTTTCTTTGGTTTCTTTGGCCCTGTTCCCCTTATTTTCTTATGTTGAACAGTCTTTTTGGTATGGTTCTTATTTCTTTGACACTCAGGCAGCTAAACCTGGTCTATTTTAAATTGTTGTCAAATAAAGCTGTTTCATTGGAAGTCCGTCTCGTCCTCTTAAATTTCAAAGCGTAACGAACCTGTGTAGCCCGTGGAATTTTATTATAGTTTATTTCCTGGGGTGCAACTCCCCAGGTGGCGTTGTCAGGCAACCCCCCCCCACCACCACCACCCCAATTTTCCTTTATACCCACCTTTATACCCACCATCAGAATTGTCTCCACCTCCACCAGACCCTCCCCCTCGCCACATCTAGTCTTTTTTTGATAGGCTGCCCTCGCTATTAACCTCCCTCTCATCACAGCTTTAATTGTGTCCCACAGTATGGTAGTGTCTACTGGACTATCTATGTTCTCCTCCATAGAGCATTTAATCTCTTTCTTAACCTCCTCCAGTGTTTTTGGATTATTTAGCATACCCACATTTAATCTCCAAAGTGTGTTTTTCTTCCTCTTATTTAGACAAATAATAAGGTAATTAATACTGTGTCAGTACAAGTCAGTCGTTCCTATTTTACATTCCTCTATTCTGTATCTGTCTGTAATGTTAATAAAAAAAATAGTCCTCTGTAACGGGTGGAGGTCCCTCCAAACATCAAACATCCCTAGTTCGGCTAGAGAGACGTTGACAAGTTTCGACAGGCGGGTCTGACTTCTGTTGCCATTAGTTGTGTCGAGTTTAGCTTTTAAATCATGTTGAAATCCCCTGCACATATTAGGATTCCTTCACTTTCCACAGCTATGATCTCAAACAGTGATTTCAAAAAGCACTTGTCCAACCCTGGACCAAAGTAACTGAGTTATCATCCAATTTCCCTTTGACTATTACATATCTCCCTTCTTTGTCATTTATTTTTTTAACAACTTCAAAACTGATAGAATTAGAGATTAATATTGTGACACCTCTCTTTGGGCCTTTCCTGAACAAGCTAAAAAAAACATTTCTATATCCAAATCTTTTCAGTGTGTCGTGCTCTTGTTGAGAGAGATGTGTTTCCTGTAGATCAGGCATGGCCAAACTATGGCGTGTCTCTGTCTGGCCCGCGTGAAGGCAGTCAAAAATCTAACCTAACTTAGAAATGACACTTGAACCTGCAATGAGTATTTTAGTCGTTCTAAATGAGTCCAACGTTAGAAAAAGAGGAGCGACCCGGACTTCCCACAGTCTCTTTTCTATTAACATGGGAATTCAATTTTAATAATTTGTCAACTAAAAACACCGGTCATACTAGAACATCCCTACCAGCTTTCTTCCCTGTATTCTCTGAATTTAATCAAAGAATCTTTGAAACTCTTGTAGCTTTTCTCTGGCTCGTGTCGCTGCTGATGCGTAGCCCCTCCAGGATCCCTCCTTGCACTGCCACTCCGTCGTAGTGCGGGGCACCGAGTGCCGCAGGCCCCTCCGCACCCGTCGCCACCGCCGTCTTCTCCGCCAGGCCGCGTCTCGCCAATTCCTCCGTTACCTCCTCTGCGCTGTTGTAGGTTCGAGTTCCCGTATCCCAGTGGGTCCTCATCTTGGTGAATGGCATCTGGAACCGGATGCCCTTCTCCTTCAGGATTCTTTTAGCAGTGTTGTACTCCTTTCTCTTTTGGACCATCTCTGTCGCGTAATTGTGATGGAATGACGGTACTTTATTCCCCAGTTCTATTTTCTTTGTCCATAGCTCTCAGGACCCTCTCTTTGGTAGTAAATTCCAGAAAGTTAACAATGATGGGTCTCGGTTGGGCACCGTCCGCTGGCTTCTGTGCAAATGAGCGGTGTGCTCTCTGAATTCGGAAATTAAAATCTGCTGGCAGGTGCAGTTCGCTTTTCAGCAGGTCTTCCACAAACTTGGCCACAGATTCTCCCTCCTCTTCTTCAGTGACTCCATAGATACGTAGGTTGTTTCTCCTCGGCCTGGACTCCAGGTCAGTTAACTTGTCCTGAAGAGCTTTTTGTTCTGTGATATGACCAGAGCGTCATTAGCTTCCTGTGCCCAACGTTCTAGCTTTTCAATCCGCGACTCAGCCTCGTTGATCTTGCCGGTCTGGAGCTCCTGTTCGGTGATGACTTTCGCAAGTTGTTGATTTATTTCGTCTTTGAAGTCGTCCAAGTCTTTTTCCACATCGTTCCTCAGTGTTTCTCCAAACGTGCGAAGGACTTCTTTTGATTCTGTTTTTAAATCCCGTATCTCCTTGCTAATAATTTCTATGTCCGAGCCCTTTTTCGCGTCGTTAGTCACGAGGAGTTCGTTTCGCCATCTCCCTCTGTTTCAGAGCAAGCTGGTAGTTCCGCCATATTGTCTGTTACCGTGTTTCTGTTTTGGTTGAATCGAGTTTTCCTTCCCATTCCAACGTTCCCCTGATCACTTTGTAGTTAATATGATATCTGACAATAGTCATTCAAGTTTTCGGGGAGTTTTTACCCTAGACGGTCGAGAGCCCTGGTGTCGCAAAGTCTACCGCTTTATGGCCAAACCAGAAGTCCCTTCCCTCTAGCCTTTTCAAGGGGGAGGTGGCTAGACTCGGCTCTTGTGGGACGAGAAGCAGAAGGCCTGTCCGATCGGGGGGGAAGATGAGATGACATTTTTGTGGGTCAACACAAACTCATCTGCGAGGACAGCAGCCTTGGACAATGACAACACTTTCTGTTCATTCAAGAACATTACCACCTTCTCTGGCAAAGAGTCTTTAAAATCTTCTAAAAGAACGAGCTCACGGAGTGACTCAAAGTCATTTTTGACATCATTAGCTGCACACCATTTATCAAAGAGGTTGCTTTTCTCCCATGCAAACTCGACAAAGATTTGACCACTAGATTTTCTATGGTTCCTAAATTTTTGCCAGTAGGGCTCAGGAACAAGCTCATAAGCAGGAAAAATTGCTTCCTTTCCAACATCATATTGCAGGCTGTCTTCTAAGAAAAGAGCAGACACCAACTCCTGTGCTTTTCCCACCCGCTTGCATTGGAGAAGGACAGGCCACATGTCTCTTGGCCAGTTGAGTGGCGAAGCTATTCGCTCCAAGGCACTGAATTATGAATTCTGTACCTACCTACAACCCCCCCTTCCGTGGCCCGCCGACTCGATGCAGGTCTGTTGCTAAAAATGTTTGCCCACCCTCTATACAGACAGTGAGTTGGAGCAAGCTCGTAAGCACTACTTCCAGATGGCCCGCACTGCCAGTGAGGGGAAATGTGTCATGTTCAAAGAGCTGAGATGCAGGCTGGTGAGAAACACTGTCACCAGCATGATTTCTATCTTGAGAGCCAGTCAGCAAGGAGAGGGGGTCCGGTACCCTTCTAAGCATGAAGTCACTGCAATGGCTAAAAGACTAGTGGAGTATTATCCCATGCTGAAGGATTAAGACAAAACAATGAAACATGTAAGTGATTATATTATTTTGCGCACTTTTTGTGAAAAAAGTGTGAAGATTTTGAAGCGTGTGGTTATTTTTGGCTGATACTTTTTTTTATCTGTGCATGTTCACTTTCCATCTTTATTTGTTCTTTCAATGAGTGAAATTTTATTTACCACAGGCGAGCACTTACAAGAATCTTCACAAGAGATTCACCAGAGAGGGGCCACAAGAAGAAAAGGCATCGCATTGACTTCTCAGCAAGTGACCAAGAAGAAGATCATGATGCAGACTCAATTGGTGGATCAACAATTATTTTGTGTCACACACCAGGGCGCAGTTCTGATAATGGCCACACTTCACGTAAGTAGAAACATGTCCATTTTAATAATAATGATAATGTATGAAAGCTAGGCAATGTTATGATAGTTTTGGATATCATGATATATCACAGGCATTTTTACATTTGAATTGTCATTTGATATATTTTGATGCTCCAAACAATTTCATCCATTTGACTGATTTACTGATTTGTCTCCTCCATTTCATCAGCCAAAGATGGTCTGACAGCACAGGCCAGACATTATCAGACCCTGCAGGAGCTGTACAAGAAACCAAAACCCAACCAAGATGCTGTCTCCCAAATTCTTGAGCTGCAGTTTCAAGCAAGAAGATCCTTCATCGATAGTGATGTTCTGAAAGAACAGGACAAGGCCAACAAAGATCCTGGATGCATATCCATGTGTCAAGGATCTTTATCATGTAAGTGATTAACTTGTTTTGGTTTATGATGAAAAGCAAGCATTTTTGCAGATTTTAACATTGACTTGCATTATAGGCGATGAATGAGCTGCGGCGCATTCTGGATAAGGGCAACAGAAAATTCATTGATGAACTAAAAGAAGAGATGGGAAGACTTCTGCACCAATGTGTAATTTTATGGTGTTTGGAAAAAAAATCAAGTGATGAAGCCACGCATAACGCTGGTTGTAGTTCAGTAGAGTCATTTTGCTGTGTCTCTAATTGACTGTGTAGCTGTTTCCTGGGACATAGGATGGTTTATGTTGCGCTGAATGAATAGATGCAGAATGGTAATACTCTTCATGCTGAAAAAATAAGATTTTTTTTGTGATCAACACAAACCTAATAAGACTCATTTTTAGGAAGACTAACTTTGAACTCAAAGTTGATTTGTTCTATTCCAGTGGAATATTCCATCGCGTTGCTCAGGGCACTCCCCACACTCTTTCCTTCACCAAGTCCACCACCGAAGAAGCTGGGACATGCCAGTGAGGCACTGCTTCATGTCATTCAGGTGAAAGTTTGTTTGCATTTTCTCACATTCAACACTTCATAGTTCCATGCATGGATGTGGCGTTTCCTTCTTCTTTTTCTTTAGCCAACAGAAGATCCCACAATGTACTCGCAGAAGAGGTCTTTCTGCACCCCTGTGTTGCTGTTTGATGAACCCGCTGTCTCATCTGTCTTGGAGCCACTCCCGCCACCACGCTTGCCAAGGAAGACTTGAGTGACGGTCTGCTTCATCTGATGGATTACTACTATGCCCTGCACCTCACATATCCAAAAGTGTGTGGCAACCCTTCTCTCTGTCATTCAGACAGAAGTGCTACAGGACACTATCCATGAGTGAGACACCACAGCCTCATACAAAAAAGACCATGGCAGAATGGAAAGATTTTATTGGGGAGTAGAGCTGTGTACTAGGCATAGGTAGTGATACACTCCCCTGGTAGTTGTAACTTGAGGGTGGGTGGGAGTCTGTTGGAACAAACATGTTATCAGTGGTGATAGGAACACAACACTATATGCTGTCCCCATACTGTTTTTTTTTTGTGTGTGTGTAACTGAGTGTCAGGGAATCTGAATCAATGTTCAATAATGATGACGGTGAATATTGTAACAACAAAACATTACTTGCATTCTAGAAATGATTGCTTGAGATTGTTTTAAGATGCAATGCCTTAGTGACGTTTTTATTACAAGGCAGTGAAGGCACTGTCAGCAATTTAAGTGAATAAATAGTTGTTGACAATATTAATTCTGTTTGCTTAATTATTTTTTTTTGGGGGGGAGTGGGCGTAGGGGGGGTGGATGCTTTGTCTCATTTTGAGAAAAAAAAAGCTAATATTTTGAACACTTAAATTAAGAAGAATTGCACTGTTAGTACCTCTGGTTTTAAGATCTTTTCATTCAAATTAAGAAAGAAGCAAACGTGAAAAAAGAATTGAGAAGCTAGTATCAAGTTTATTTGACTTAGTACAGTCCTTGGAATGAGTGCTTTACTGTTTATTTCAAGAGTTTTTCCATTCTTCAAATGCCTAGATATATCGTCTTATTTTAAGAAATCTTACCAAGTCTAAATATCTTACTGCATTGGCAGATAATTAGACTTGTTTCTAGCCTGTTCTTTCTCAATTTAAGTGTTTGTTTCTTAGATATATTTTGCAGTGTGTGGACACCGAGGGGAGCTCTAGAATTGGCTCATTCAACCAACCAACGAGCCAATCAGCAGTGGCGTCACAGGCCCTCCTCCTTCTTTGTTCTCTCTCTCACTTTGACTTCTGCACTGGACAGCCAGGTTTGTGGAGGGAAGGTTGGAACAAAGTAAGGACGGGGTACCCCATACATTCATGTACGTAGAGTCACTAAGTCTTAAACTCACCAGGTTTGTATCGCATATCGATAGCCCTAATGCCACACAAGTCTATGAGGGTCCAAGGTCAACTTTGTCCGAGAGACATGGGGCCACTTTCAGGTTCATCAGGATCCTTCAGGACACACCCACGCCAAATTTGGGGCTTCTAGCCCATGAGGAACCCCAAAACCCTCACTCTAATTCCAGCCTTATCGCTAACCCTAATGACAAGTCTATGAGGGTCAAAGGTCAACTTTGTCCTAGAGACATGGGGCCACTTGCTTTTTCATCAGCAGCCCCCAAGAAGCGCACACGCCAAATTTGGGGCTTCTAGTTCTTGAGGAACCCCAAAACCCTAACCCTAGTTTCAGCCTTTTCGTTAACCCTAATTCAATGCAAGTCTATGGAGGTCAAAGGTCAAATTTGTCCTAGAGACATGGGGCCACTTTCAGGTTCATCAGGATCCTCCTGGACACACCCATGCCAAATGTGGGGCTTCTAGCCCATGAGGAACCCCGAAACCCTCACTCTAATTCCAGCCTTATCGCTAAACCCTAATGCAGTGCAAGTCTATGAAGGTCAAAGCTCAACTTTGTCCGAGAGACATCAAGTGTTTTTTTCATGAATCATTCATAAATGTTAAGAGTTTGCTTTGTGGCGAATTCACAATAAAAATACATTGACACTGTCAAAGATGGACTCAAGCACTATTATTGAACTATACTGTATTTTTTGAGTGATGTGCTTTTGAAAAGCGCTGCGCACAGGAGGCCCATTTGTTTTTGTTTTTTTTCAGGGGGCCCAAAATTCCTGGCGGCGCCCCTGAGCGGGCATCTCCAGCACCAAGGCAGTGGAGCTGCTGGCCACGAGAGAAGAATTAACCAGTCCATTGAAACCATTTGTTTGGTCTAGTGAGTGGCAACAGTCCTTTGAGGATCTTAAGTGCCTTCTCAGCTGTAACCCTGTCGTGTCTGCTCCAAATTTTTCCTCATTGGCTAGAAGCCCCAAATCTAGCGTGGGCGCTTCTTGGGGGCTCCTGATGAAAAAGCAAGTGGCCCCATGTCTCTAGGACAAAGTTGAAAATTCACCCCATAGACTTGCATTGAATTAGGGTTAACAATAAGGCTGAAACTAGGGTTAGGGTTAGGCTTAGCTGAAATTAGGGTTAGGGTTTCGGGGTTCCTCAAGTACTAGAAGCCCCAAATTTGGCGTGGGCGCTTCTTGGGGGCTCCTGATGAAAAAGCAAGTGGCCCCAAGTCTCTAGGACATAGTTGAAAATTCACCCCATAGACTTGCATTGAATTAGGGTTAACAATAAGGCTGAAACTAGGGTTAGGGTTAGGCTTAGCTGAAATTAGGGTTAGGGTTTCGGGGTTCCTCAAGTACTAGAAGCCCCAAATTTGGCGTGGGTGCTTCTTGGGGGCTCTTGATGAAAAAGCAAGTGGCCCCATATCTGTAGGACAAAGTTGAAATTTCACCCCATAGACTTGTATGGCATTAGGGTTAGGGTCCAAGAGTACACATACACATTTTCTTTTGCTTTATTGATTTAAGCTCATCGTCTCCAGCTGCAAAGGTACAGAAACCTTTCTGTGTTTTGATGTCGTGTGTGAGAAAACATCACTTTTTTCTGTAAACTTGTGTTATCATTGTCCTTCATTGAAAATGACACAATCTTTCATTTCATTGTTCAGATGCCGAACACCAAGGCATTCCGTCGCTCTCTGGCCATGAAACGACGCCTGGAGCAAAAACGGGATTGGACACCTTTTCCACCTCGGAAGGACTTTGAACGTCGTGAGTACTTCCACGTTCATGATTTCATGTTCTGCCTGTGTTGTTATGTTGTATTCCAAATAAATCTTACAAAAACATATTTAGATTTTTCTTTTTTGTCAATTTACACAGGGCGCGGTACTGGTCAGCGACCTGGGTGCGAAGATGGCCCGTTTTGCTCCTGACTGACAAAACAGTGCAAGTTCGTTCTTAAGGCCCAGCAACCAGACAAGAAGGTATGGGTCGTGATTTTGTCAAGCCACGAGTTTCTTTATGTTTTTGTTCTGGTGGTGGGAGACTCACATCTCTGTCCACTTGTGGATGGTTTTGTGTTCTCGCCCCGGGCAACAACCTTGAACACGGGCTTGTAACAGACTCCGCCCAGGATTTTGCTGCGCTACTGGCAACTGTGTTGGACCGCTGGCCCAAGGTTTGTTTATCTGCTGTGACAAACAAATTTGAACACATGAATGTCATCGCCACTTTGTTTTATCAATATGAAGTAATTCCATGATCCATAGTTCAATAACAAGAATATTCATGAATTTATTTTGCATTTTTACGTTTGTTTGGGGTTTTTTGTAGGTGTTTGTGCTTGACTTTCCACCCCGCCTGACTGTCAAGCCAGAACTACAAACAGCGCTACGTCAAGTATATCATCGTGTTGCTGCACGCATGGGTGTGTAAAATACATATTTTTGTTGTATTTTTTTCTCTTCAGTGACACTGTGCTAACAGATATTTCTTAGAATTGTGTGATTACACAATTGATTATGTGACACTTCTTCCAGGTTTAACATTTGTGTATATGGCCGATCACCTCCCCCTTTGTCAGCTGTACATGGTGGTATTATGATGGTGTAAGTTTTGCCTTCTTCAGCCTTACTTGCTCTTCATTTGATATGACAAATATGTGTTAACATGTTGTTTTCTGTTTACGTGCACCTCAGGACTGATTTTGGTGGAGCGTCTGCATGCTGCAGTGCTCCATCAGCTCGCACCCCCTTCACCTAGGCCAGGGGTGTTGTGCCACAACCAATCATCGCCCAGGGTGTCTCCCAGAGTGGTTGTGACAGGTCCTGTCTACATGCCAGTGTATGGACCCGCTCCTTAATGGACTCTTGTTGGACAGGACGTTGAGGTAACCTGTTCATCCCTCTTTTTTTTTCCCCCCAATCGTGTATTTGTCAAACAGTGCAACTTTTTATTTTAAAAATGAACACTTATCCTAAGTTGACTCTGATTTCCTCTCCTCTTTTTTTTTTATAGACAGTACCAACAGCTGTTGAGACTGCATTTCACACAGACATCCCGTCCAATCCCGTGTGGTTCAGTGAGGCTGTGCTGCTGGACCACATGGAGACCGTCGTGGAGTCATCTGGCAGGGTTTCCCCAGCTGCCACGGTAACATTCACACAATTATTCATACACTTATCAACTAGGGGTGGGTGAAAAAAAAAATCAATATTGCAATATATTGTTGTGCTTTCTGTCGCAATAAATAATCGATACACTGACGGCAAATATCAATATTTTTTTTCAAACACCACCTGTCCACCTGTCCCGGGAAAGACAAAATCTCTCCCGGGACACAATTTGTCCCGTTCTTTATGGAAAATGACAAAACCTCATTTAATTTCCGTCTGTGGTCTAGATAGGGTTGCCAACCCTCCCGTAAAATACGCGATTGTCCCATATTTGCAAATAAAAAAGCCTGTCCCGTAATGAACTGATGGGGGACGCACTTCACTTTGTCCCGTATATTTTGGGGACGCGGTTATTTATTTATTTATTTTGTCTGCATCATTTTTTATTGATTTTCAGAATCGGGGCAGTGAAAGGATTTTTTTCCCTCTTTCATCTTCCCGTCAGTTTGTATATCCGAAATCCCCGAATTGAGATAAAACAAGTTGCTACTGACTTTACATTACCAGAAAGCACTGTCCTTGTTTACATGAAAGTTATTAATGTTCATGCACTTTAATATGTTTGCTTGTGCAGTGCACGTTTGTTTGTACATTATACAAAGTTTTGGAATAAATGCAAGATCACAGGCATTTTCCTTTTTATGGGTATTTTTTTCTTTTTCAGTCACATATCGTCTGCAAAATTTCAAAGATATCGAAGATATCGTGTGTCGTGATGTTGTCATTATCGTGGGCCAAATATCGTGACAGTATCGAATCGTGGGTTAGCCGTATCGCCCCACCCCTATTATCAACACAAGATCACATATGTACAGTACATGTACAGTTTAATTAGTGTGTTACTTTGTTTATGAATTCATTTCTTTATGTTCTTCAAGATGTCCAGCCTGAGACGTCGATCAGCACGCATTGCCTCAAAAACCAAAACAAACAAGTGACATGTTGGTATTTGGGATATGTGTATTTCATTGTGTGCATCTTTGTGATAGGACAATAAATGCAGTTCTTTAAACGTTACTTTGTGTCCTTGTATTTGCAGGTGTGGGCAACACGTTCAACTGTCCACATGACTGAGTCTGCCTCTAGCAATGTCACAGCAGTGCAGCAGGTTTGTACTTATTCATTTCCACTTCATCACCTGTATGTGTTTTCTAGGCTTTACACCGATCTTATCGGCTGTATCGGATCGGCCGATATTTGGCATTTTTAGAAACGTTCATGATCGGGCGTCATGTCATGAATCACCGATCAATGACGTCATGGTCGTGTTGAAACTTTTTTAATCTGTCTCATTTCCTCCAAAGTAGTTTCACAGCATCGACATGTTTATTTGTTTGTATCCGAGTGTTATGTAAATGTATAGATTTGGGTTTACATTGTTGTCAGTTCCTTTTGTCTGCTGTGTGTCCGTTTGGGCACTAGATGGCGCAGTAGATCCTGTGTTCCCTTTTTTTTGCTTGTTCCAGGTGTGGAAAGGTGATTGGCTGGTGCCAATATTTAAGGAGGAGGACTTCAACACCTCGGTCTCTTTGTCCTTCTCCCAGCTCCCAACCAGAGGCCATGTGCCGCAGCAGCAGCATTCTGTGTTCAGCCATCAATTCTGTTTTGTAATCTATTTCAGTTCCCTTTGTGTCCACGTAGCCCGTAGGGGAGGGAAGCCATTTGTGTTGTGACCCTTTTCTCCTGTGTTTTAGTTAAGGAGGTTAGTTTGACTGTCATTTATTTGATTGTTTTCTTCATAGGTAAGATCCATAAGAGAGCCATTTTGTTTGTTGTTTTGGCCATGCCCTCCCTGACGCCAGTGCAATGATGGTGACGTTTAATAAAAACCATCCTGTGGACGAAGCACCTTTGTCTAATTTGAGAGCTGGGAGAAGGGGGGGGGAGCCTTTATGTTGTGTCCTGGTTCCCCCTAGGCCGGGGCATAACACCGAGAGCTAATGATTCATGATTCAAAAACCTTCATTTTCGTCTTCGTGCCTCTTCCTGTTTTGAGTACTGTCGCTATGTGACGGACAATAAAGTTTCTTTGAATCTGCAATATATGCAACGCTACAGTACCTCGCGGGGGAACTTTGGTAAAAAAATTCAACACCACAAATTTAATCAGGCACTTGGAAAAGATACACACGGAGGAGCATGTCGAGTTCAAGAAACGCAGCGCGGAGAAAGAAAAAGAAAAGCAAACTCTGAAACGGATGCTAAAGCAAACAACTTTCGACGGTGCTCGTGAGAAGGCAAGGGGTGTACAGAAACAAGTATTTATTGCCTCTAACATGATTGGATCGGTGATTGGCACAAACATCGTGACCGTGTAAAGCCTAGTGTTTTCCTTTCTATGTTTATTGGCATAAAATCACATCTTTCTCATTTTAATCAGGTGGAGGCGACGCCACAGATGACCAGAGCTGTGCTCGTGGTTCCTGTGGCTCCCGTGGTTGCCAGCACCAAGCCAGAGCAGGCCAGCACCGTCCAGGAGGCAACACAGAAGATCAACTAAGCTAAGGAGGCTTTTCTTTCTTCTTCTGTTGCCTCTGACTGCTCCGCTCGTTCTACGCCTCGCACATGTGATTTGTGATCCATCATCAGTTAGTACTAGTGAAGATGCAGTGGCAGATCATGGCACTGGTATTAGATTAGCCACAGGTGGAGAGCTGCTGACGTCACTTTCCTGCGCCGCGCGCTTACTTTGAGATTGCGATTTCGTTTTCGAGTTGTGGTAACTCTTGTGCAGGGCAGGACCACGAAAATGAAAAAGCAATGCTCTCAGTTTTCTTTTTGATTGTGTCATAAAAGGTGCGACACGAATAAGAAAATGAAAATGCATATAGCAATATTTATTAATGATTTTAATTATGAGTCAAATAATGCAGCTTCGTTCTTAAAATGAAAAAGCATTCTGCTATTGCTTTTTCATTTTTGAATTTTACATTTCATATTTTCATATTTTGGTAACTCTTTGCTGGTGCATGTTTTGAAAATTAAATCTCAAATGTGTTTTCCTTCATTTGAATTAAGTACAAGAATGAGCAGTCATGAATAAGAAAATGAAAATGCAGTTTGGATTATTTATTAACCATTTTAATTATGAATCAACTAATGCAGCCACGTTCTTAAAATGAAAAAGCATTTCTGCTGTTGCTTTTTCATTTGGATTATGGTAACTGTCTGCTTCCACACTCCAGTGGTTCTGCACATTAGTATAAATAGAGTGATTCTCTATCATTACATCACAGGACGGCGGCACTCTGACAGATTCCATGAACCTGGACACTGATGATCCAGACTTTGGACCAGATGAGCCAACAGGCCACAGTGGAAACGGGTCAGAACATGGGACTGGCTGCTGAAAGTATACAGGTAGGTGGCGCTGTCATCCCAAGTTGTGTGGTGTGGAGGATCGGGGCCAAAGTTCCAGATGCTCACAGATGTGACTGTGGATTCAGGAGGAGTGTTTGAAGGCTGGACTCCCAACAGTGATTGGCTGCTGAGGACCTCTCAATCACAATCAGGTTTTTTAGTGGCTGTGAGATTGAAAGTGAGATTGCATCGTCCAAGGAGGAGGACAGCAGTCAGTCATGTTTCACCTCCAGTCAACACGCAGTGGTTCACATGAAGGTCCAAGAGGCCTACAGACCTACACAGAGTCTGGATGTGGCAGCACAGTGGCATCATTGTCTTTGTTGTGTTGTTTGGTCATTGTGATCCAATGTAATGTGAGAGAAGGACGAGTGCAGTTCTATTGGAGTGAGTTGCTTACAAATACAGATTGCACAATTTCTATCCCAATTGTTAAGTGGGAAAGAGACCTGTCTCTCCAGCCTCACTCTAATTTCTGGAGAACAATCTGCCTGAACACCTTTTCACTGATAAAACAACCTAATCTACAATTAATACATTTTAAAGTACTCCACAGGATCCACTACACTGGACAGCGGATGTTTCAGATGGGCATGACCGCCTCTCAGACCTGCTCACACTGCACAGTTAATGTCCCAGATAATTACCTACACGCTGTATGGCATTGCCCACCAGTAAATAAATTCTGGCACGTAGTATGTAATGATCTATCAGCACAGGTTGGTTACAACATCACAGCCACTCCTTCTTTTTGTCTCATAGGGGACCTCAGTGATATCACATCAGATAAGGCAGAATCTCGCATGCTGATCACCTCCTTATCTATCGCTAAGAAAACAATCCTCACAAACTGGAAAACAAAACAACACCTGCACATTGCACAATATAGGAACTTACTGTTAGACCCTGGCTCTGGTCTGGGGGCCCCCTTGTTGGTGGGAGGGCTGGTCCGTCCCTGTGTCTGGGGAGTGGCGCTGGATCGTACGCGGTGGGGTCGCATGCCTGGGGTGGGGCTGCACGTTCGCCGGCTACCGCTCCTGTGTGCCCGGGTGGTGCGGTGCGGTGAGGGGCGGGCCCCCTTTGGCTCCTGGATCCCTGTGGTGTCCCCGGCCCCGATGTCGCTGAGGGGGCGCCCTGACCGGGAGTCCCCCCTGGTCACATAATAGGTGTTTTTTGTTTTTTTTGTTTTTTTTTTTGTTTTTTTTTCCCTAAATTTTTAATTAAGATTGGAGAGGGTCTTAAGGCCAGAAGGCCAGGCAGCGACCACCCAAGACACAAATCCCCCGAAACAGAAGAAAATAAATTAATTAATTAAAAATTTATATATTTATATTTATATATTTATATATTTATATATATTATATAATTTATCTATAATAGCATTATAGACACTTAGGGCCTGGGGGGGTGGTTCGTGCACTGCGGCCGCCGCCCTGCTCAGCAGCAGTGTGGTTGCCCCAGGGCCTTACCACCCCTCCATTTTAAACGCACCATAGTTCAACACACCAGCAAGTGCACATATACACACACTGACACCCCTGCACACAGTGGGGTCGGCCTGCTAGCAGGGGCGGGATCCGGCATCTTTCCCACTCTGGATGGGCCCTGTGCAGTCCGGTGCCCCTGGGGTGCGAGACCGGCTGGGCCTATGGGGACCTCGCCACTTGCGGCGATGCGCCATACTGGGTCCGTAGGGGGGGGGGCCTCTGGGTGCCCGGGCCTGCCTTGGGTACCAATCCTCCTGGTGGGTGAAGGGGCTGGGTCCTGTCATGGGGATGAGTCCGGTCTCGCTTGCCCTGGGGGGCCCCCGTCCGGGGGCCGGGCTCTGCTGTCTGTTCGCCCCGGGTGGTGTCCCTTCTCCTTGGGGTATCTGCCTCCCTGTCATCTTGCCCTGGCTCGTGGGGCGGGTGCCCTCCGGTCCGGGGGCCTGCTGCTTCGGGCCTCTTCCTGGCCGGCATTGCGGCGGGTGTGCCGTGTCCGGGCCCCCCCGCCCTGGGCTCGTCGCTGGCGTGGGGCGGTTGCGGCCTCGGAGGCCGCACTAATTGGCAGCCTACTTCCAGTGACGTACTTAAACACACCCACTCCCACATTCAGGTACACACACCACCACATCCACACACACACACTATTTTTTCAGATATTATTTCTGTCAAATTCATTTGAATCAACAGAAGAAGAAAATCAGTGTGTAGTTCAAACTTTGTGCGTCTTTGTGTTCAGTTTTTCTACTGTAGTTGTGCTTTTCTTTTCATTCCAGATGAATTCCACTCAATTTCCTTTTCAAACCTTGTAGGTGTTGAGTGAGCTGCAGCGCCCCCTGGCTACAAGTTTAATACTTTGACTCTGCCGACCGAGGTAAAAAAAACCAACAAACTCTGACACTTTGCTGAGGACCTCCTGGAGGAGCTGAAGGTGCAGAACCTTCTCAGGCCTCTCTGAGGAGGAACTTGCGGCTGTCGGTCCTCTGCTGCCCCCTGCTGGTCACACAGGCCTCTTACACCTCCGTTTGTCTGTTCAGCACATATTCAATTTTTTAATGGCTCTATAAACGTCACTGATGAGACGATTTTATGATTCCTGCAGTTAAAATGTTTTAATTCCAAATCTGCAAACAGCTTCTGATCAATGAAGACAGAGTTGATTAAAATGATTTCAAAATTGACCCGTTTGAGAAAAGCTGCACTGTGGCATTGTTTGCATGTTGTTTTAGCTCTCAGTGGCTTCATTTCGCATTTTTCTTAAAAGCTTCGTTTAGTGGTCCATTGTGGTCAATGGGACACTGAACATCCGCTTTGTGTGCCTGAGTTTTAAGAGGATCAGGTGCGGACATTTTAGCATTTAAATTATTATGGCTTATTAGCATAGGTACGTATTACCTCACCTGTCCGTTCTTTTTACAGTGCTTCCTGAACACCTCACCGGCACACTACAGCCGCCTGCTAGCACAAAGCTGCGCAGAGCCTCCTCGTTGTTCTCCTCACCTGGAGGACGCTTGGTGATCAAGACCTGTGGCCCAAAACTCGGTCCTATAAGATAAGTGCAGGAACACTGCCGCTTCGCCCGCACTTGATTGTGCTAGCCGCCCCGTACAGACGGTGGACGGTGCATGTTGCTTCCGTCCCGCCTTGGTTTTACTTGTTGTTTTTCCTCGTTTGCTTACGTCGCCACTGCTGACCCTCAGACAGCAGACGTTACACTATCAAGTCGCCGGTCCAGCTACAGTGGTGTGTGTGTGTGTGTGTGTGTGTGTGTGTGTGTGTGTGTGTGTGTGTGTGTGTGTGTGTGTGTGTGTGTGTGTGCGTGTAATTGCAATTGTTTGTTTGTTTTTCTTGCTATTTCAGTACATGTGACAGATTTTAGGGAACTTTTAGTAACCAACTGTTTATCTTTTCTTTTGTAGTCGCTGAGAGCTGCTGGTGGTGGCGTTGTCCCGGGTGGTGGGCCACTTCGAGTGCTGTGACCCGGGATTGTGGTTGTTTTCTTCTTCTTTTTTTGCACTTCACTTTCTTTGCAGGTGTGTCACGTGTGAGTGGGGTGTTCCTTATTTTCTTTGGTTCCTCCCCCGTTTGGCCCCCTCATCGGTAAGCCTCAGTTTCTACACCAAGAATAAGGAGCTCAGTAGCTCCGTTTTAAGTGTTGGGCTGTTTGTTCCTTTTATTTTTAAATGTTGAATAAAAGTTTGTTTCATATTTTAAACATTCTGAACCACGTCTCCTACTCCTTCCTCGTAGAACTTACCTGTGTGCCTAATTATTACTTTTGTGTTTAGTAGAACTCCCTGGGTGAAATTCCCAGGGTGGCGTTGTTGGTTCCTTTTCATTTTGTTAAATTCCCAATATTAAATCTTGCTTTATCAGATAGCCATAACCACTCTCATCGCCACAGGATATTTGAGTCAACTGAGTCAAACTGTCGCGTCTACTTCCCAGTCTCAATAAAAATGTTCACTACTGCTTTGTGCGAGCTTCTTAAATGGAGGTTTGTCGGGGTTTTTCCCCTTTTTAGAAGCAAGCCACATATTTTGTGTCTTTCCACCACAAGACATTGGCTTTTGTCACTCTCTTCGTCGTATTGGGAAAAAGTGGCATATCGGACTTTCCCACCGCGAGTCGCTCGTCAACATACTGCTGTGAAAGAGGGGTGACGTCACAGAACGCGACGTGCATTTAGGTGCTGCTGCGTAAAACTAAAAGATTTTCCTGGGCAAATATTCATTTGACAGACAAACGAAGTGAAATATGACTTCAATTTAAGTTTGTTTTAGTTTGTTTTTATAAACACACAAAAACGTTTGAGTTAGTTATCGTTTTTGAAAAAAGTTCTTGACTTCTACTTTAGAGATATTGATGACGAGTTGTTGCATATAAACGGTGTGACTATGTGGTTCGGCAAGCGGTGGTGCTGTCTGTACATAGCTTAGCAAACGGCTAGCGCTAGCACCCCCTTTCAATGCCAGAGTGAAAAGATCCACACGGAGTGTTATGACCCACGGGTGGGTCTAGGTGCCTCTATCTTTGTGTCTGTGTGTGTGTCTGACAGTGGATGACGCCTTGCAGGTGCGGTCCTGGATGTCGGCTGCTGATTGGACGCGCCACGGCTGAGAAGGAGCAGCAGTCGAGCCAGCCTGACGGTCATCCCTCCTCCGCTCCCAACTCTGCAGTTAGTCACTTCTGAAATGCTGTTAGAGCACGCAGCCGTAGGTAGTGATGGCCGATCGAGGCTTTGTTGAAGCTTCGACACTTGTTTCAGAAAATGGTTCATTACTCGAGGCTTCAATGACACAGTGCTCGAGGAGGTCATCTGGTGCTCAATAAAATGAAGTGCAATGGAAACCTGTTCATTGATTCATAGGTTGTTTGGGATTTGATTCGCCATGCATTCTTGTTGGACAACACTACATGCTTGTATGGTTCAATGCTGACACAATAAAATAAAAATGAAAAATAAAGACAATGTCTCTTTTTTGGCACGACTGATTGTAGTAGACTATAGCTCTTATACTTAGCCTGACAGTTTGTGCATTGAATTATATTATATCCTAAAACAAGACTAAATAGCCCATAGTTTAAAAATATGTTCAATAGTAAGTGTTCAGTGGGTCAGATGTCAAATGTGATCTATTTAAAATGTAGAATAGATGAGCTAAATAACACATATATAATACACATTGATGGGAATTGAACCGTCGCCTCAGTCTTGCAAGTCCAAGATTGTCATAATGTACCACAAACCCAAATCACACTCCCTTTTTTCATCTAAGCTGTTTGAGTAGCGTTAGCACACCGTGATTCCTCATCAAATACAGGCCTACACTTCAAATAATTATGAGAAAAATCCAACGTAAAGAGAGCACTTCCATTAGGAAATAGTCAACATGAAATTTCGTCCTCTACTGACACCTGCTGGTCAAATTGAATCGTTGCAAATATTGTGAAGAAGTTGTCATCTAATTCTAATCCTAAACAATATGGCCATTCCAAGTGAAGTATTAAGACAATTAATCAGGTTTGTACTGCTTGATTGAACACATTCATCCCGTTCCAGTGCACTAAAACCCACTTCCCTTCAGGACCGTGTCAGCGAAGCCAAAACTTCCTTGATTGACGCTGTTTCCCAGCATGCAATGCGAGCTAGCGATTCACAATACTATTTCATCACAAACATGGATGTAAAAAATAAAAAGGGACGAAAAATGAAACTTCAGGAACAGCAACCATTGCAATACAAGCAGAACTGGGCCGAAGTTTTATATTATGTACACCATAATACAGCCTTCTGGTGGACAAGCCCTACTATTTAAGGCGTGTCCTCCTATGGCACTTCCTTGGGTGGAAGCTCATCGTAGAGGTCACGTGCTTGGTTGTGCGTCACTCCACGGATCACCTCGGTGGAGGTCTAAGACAAGATCGTTGCCCTTGCAGGGGATCTGATTCAGTTGAGCATATGGAAAACATAGGTCAATGTGGTCAGTCGTAACAAGAGAAGCTTGCTAGCGGAAATAATGCACTACAAGTGAATGTCACACATTTTTTTTGTTTTGTATGAGCATTTAAAAAAAACAACAACATAATAATATGGATTTGATTTTGACCATGTATGTTTTGGAGTTCATTGAAAGAGGTTAATATATACATATATATATATATATATATATATATATATATGTGCGTGCGTGTGTGTGTGTGTAACTTTAACTAACTTATCTATTTCTATCCATCTATCAAACTTACTATCTCGGGATCTATCTACTACTAACTCTCAAAAAACTAACGGACAACCAAGAGCAACAAAACCAACCTACTGCAATTCGTATATTTTAGTGTGTGTGTGTGTGTGTGTGTGGGGGGGGGGGGGGGGGGGGGGGGTGGTTAAAATGAGCACAGTGATGGTTCCGCAGCATAAAGTGTATCTTCAGTCGTCGATTGTATGTGTGGGAGTCCCTCGGGTTCAGCCCAGCTGATTTAGTGTTCGGTGAGAGGACCCTCGCGTCTGTTAAGGGGTAAGTGGCTTTCCGATGTTAAATGAGTAGTAAATGTGTTAGATTACGTCTTTTTTTTTTCGTGAATGCTTGCATCGTGCTTGTGAAACTGCTCACAAAACTCTTGTCGCCAGCCAGTCTAAAATGAAGCGGCAGTTTGACAAGAAAGCTGTGGCTCGAGTTTTTGAGACAGGCGACCAAGTGTTGGTATTGTTGCCGTTACCCGGTTCCCGTTTGCAGGCTCATTTTTCTGGTCCGTATGTCGTGGAGCGCAAACTTTCCGATACAGATTATGTAGTGCACACTCCTGATAGAAAACGATCGTCCCGCGTCTGCCACGTCAAAATGTTGAAAAGTTAGCTGCGGAATTCTTATTTCGGGGGAACTGAGCTGTTTTTCTTGTTTAGTTTTGTTTGTAGGTATGTTAATAGGGTTTAGGTCTTAAGAGAGGGGGTGATATGACCCACAGGTGGGTCGAGATGCCTCTATCTTTGTGTCTGTGTGTGTGTGTGTGAGAGAGTGGATGACGCCTTGCAGGTGCGGTCCTGGATGTCGGCTGCTGATTGGACGCGCCACGGCTGAGAAGGAGGAGCAGTCGAGCCAGCCTGACGGTCATCCCTCCTCCGCTCCCAACTCTGCAGTTAGTCACTTCTGAAATGGCGTTAGAGCACGCTGCCGTAGGGGTGGGCTGCCATTTTCTTTGTCCCCTCTTTTCTCCTGTTTAATAAGTATGTAGGGAGGTTAGCCTTTCTGTATTTGGGTTCTCTTTCTTTCTTTAGTTAGTTCTTAAGGCGAGCTAGTTGGAGTTTGGTTTATTATTTTGGCCTGGGCCCACCCTGAAGCCTTTGCTGCCCACCGGTTAAGTTGTTTTGTTTATTTCATTTACTGATTTATAAAATGTTTTTTGTTGAAACTGCCAACTGCAGTGAAAAATTAATGAGGCTTGGGAGTGGGGGAAGGTGTCCCACACGTTGTGTCTCGGTCCCCCTAGACGGGACGTAACACAGAGTTTTCGCCGTGACAGCAGGTTGAGCTCCTACCGTGTTAGAGGTGACGTCCTCACATTAGCCTGTTCCATCCCTGCTAAATTATTTAAAGAACTACCGTAAGTAAACTTTTAAATTATAATACACTCTACACTAATTGTAATTTCCTGCCCGTGGTTCTATATTGCAACAGTTGACGGCTCATATCAGCAGATAAGCAGCAACAATCTGGGCATTGCGGGTGATTCATAAATATGTCATTTCTTATTAATTAGCCCATAAGTGTTGTACACCAGTGTGACACCAAATGCTTGTTGCTGACAGCAGTGTAGAAATGACACTCTAGTGGTTCTGTACATTAGTATAAATAGAGTGATTCTCTATCATTACATCACAGGACGGCGGCACTCTGACAGATTCCATGAACCTGGACACTGATGATCCAGACTCCGGTCCAGATGACACAACAGGCCACAGTGGAAACGGGTCAGAGCATGGACTGGCTGCTGAAAGGATACAGGTAGGTGGCGCTGTCATCCCAAGTTGTGTGGTGTGGAGGATCAGGGCCAAAGTTCCAGATGCTCACAGATGTGACTCTGGATTGAGGAGGAGTGTTTGAAGGCTGGACTCCCAACAGTGATTGGCTGCTGAGGACCTCTCAATCACAATCAGGTTTTTTAGTGGCTGTGAGACTGAAAGTGAGTGAACAACATTAAATAAAGAGCTCCTGCAGGGTCCCAATTTGACAAGTACACTGCTAGGTGTGCTGCTTCGTTTTCGCCAAGGCCCTGTAGCATTCATGACTGACATTGAGGGAACGTTTCATCAAGTAAGAGTTTCCAACCAGGATGTAAACTTCTTACGCTTCCTCTGGTGGCCAGATGGGGACATTACAAAGGACCTACAAGAGCACAGGATGCTGGTCCACATCTTTGGGGCAGTGTCATCCCCAAGCTGTGCTTCATTCGCCCTGCTGAAAGCAGCTGACGACAATCAGCATGACTTCCCAGCCGAGGTTATAAACACTGTTGGTCAAAATGTCTGCGTGGATGATTGTCTAAAGGCCGTCAGCACGGTGGAACAAGCAATACATCTGTACCAGCAGCTAACAGACCTGTGCGGTAGAGGTGGATTTAAGCTCAATAAGTGGGTGAGCAATCATCGCTCGGTGCTGGCCGCCATTCCTGAAGAGCAGAGAGCTAAAGAGGTAAAAACACTTAACCTTGACTGAGACCAGCTCCCTATGGAGAGGGCCCTTGGAGCTCAGTGGGATGTACAGCAAGATACATTCACATTCAGCATCAGAACCAAGCTGGGATGGGATGAGGAAATCCCTCAGGTCATGGTACATCCCATATATAGTTTTTCAAGGCCAAACTACAACAAAGGAACTCATCTATAACAAAACTACAACCTTGTAAGGGCAAAACCTACTTGTTTTAATTCTGATTAATAAACTAAAGCTTATTCGATTATCAGTATGTTGTTTTTTTTAAACGCTCATACAAAACAAAAAAAGTGGAGGGAGAGTAGTCTGAATCGGGTTCTGGAGCATTGCTCCACCTCATCCACCGCACTCATTAGCGTCACATCCACTTGTAGTGCATAATTTCCGCCAACAAGCTTCTCCTGTTACGACTGCACACGTTGACCCATATTTTCTGTTCACTCGCTGACCCGTATCAGGTGATACCCTGCATGGGTAACCATTGGCTCTTGTCTTAGACCTTCCCCGAGGTGGTTGGTGGGGTGACCCACCCACTGAAGTGCCATAGGAAGACACGGATTAAATAGCTTGTCCACCAGAAGGCTGTATTTTGGTGTACATAATATAAAACTTCGGCCCAGTTCTGCTTGTATTGCAATGGTTGGTGTTCCTGAAGTTTAATTTTTCGTCCCTTTTTATTTTTTAAATTCATGTTTGTGATGAAATAGTATTGTGAATCGCTAGCTCGCATTGCATGCTGGGAAACAGCGTCACTCAAGGAAGTTTTGGCTTTGCTGACACGGTCCTGAAGGGAAGTGGGTTTTAGTGCACTGGAACGGGATGAATGTATTCAATCAAGCAGTACAAACCTGATTAATTGTCTTAATACTTGACTTGGAATGGCCATATTGTTTAGGATTAGAATTAGATGACAACTTGTTCACAATATTTGCAACTATTCAATTTGACCAGCAGGTGTCAGTAGAAGACGACATTTCATGTTGACTATTTCCTAATGGAAGTGCTCTCTTTACGTTGGATTTTTCTCATAATTATTTGAAGTGTAGGCCTGTATCTGCACACAATTTGGAATTCGTCCCAGCGCCCTGAGCTGTAAAGTTGGACGGTGTAAAATGAAAATGGCCATCTGCAGCAGAATGAAAGTGAGATTGCATTGTACAGGTAGGAGGACAGCAGTCTGTCATGTTTCACCTCCAGTCAACACGCAGTGGTTCACATGAAGGTCCAAGAGGCCTACAGACCTACACTGCGTCTGGACGTGGCAGTACAGTTGGATCATTGTCTTTGTTGTGTTGTTTGGTCATTGTGATCCAATGTGAGAGAAGGACGAGTGCAGTTATATTGGAGTGAGTTTTTTAGAGTGTAATAGAAGTTATAATGCAGAGTCTGTTTTTATGAAATGTTCTATCACCTGGCATCCATCCATCCATCCATCCATCCATCCATCCATCCATCCATCCATCTTCTACTGCCGTATCCGGAGTCAGGTCTCGGGGGCAGCAGCCTCAGCAGAGACCCCCAGACTTCCCTGGACCCAGTCACCTCCTCCAGCTCCTCCAGTGGGACCCCAAGGCTTCCCAGTCCAGCCCAGAGACCTGGTCAGCACCACTCTGACTCCCTGAGTCCCTGCTGCTCAGGTGAGGCTTCAAAGATCTGGCTGCACCTGATTGGACGGTCGTGGAGGATCTCCTTGGTCTTCTTGGTCTTCTTGGTCTCCAGCTGTTTGACCTCATGCTCTCTGTTGACCTCCTCACTCAGTCCCTCAGTGATGTAGAGCTCAGTGTAGATGCTGTTGAGGAGAGTTTGACTTCCTGCTTCTTCACCTTCAGTCACACGTTCACATCTCCTCTCCAGACTGATCTTCTGCTGCTGTAGAAGCTCCTGCAGACCACCAACCTCTGGAGCTGAGAGAAGGTTGGAGAAGAAAACAGACACCAGAACACATCAGTGT
>NW_027466074.1:2197500-2320000 GCF_046127955.1 Nelusetta ayraudi
GTTGTAGCCCTCCAACAGCAAACAACGTTCTTGTCTCATGGTTATCTTTTAAGATAACCATGAGCACAAGAAATAGGGTACAGCTTATCTGCAAAGTTAGTAACACGTACATTATGAACTATCATTCTATATCATAATGATGTAATATGTCAACCGAAAGCAGCTGACCAGCTGAAAAGGCTCACTCCACCCCCTACTGTTGGGAGGAGGACACGTTCCCGTCAGTAATTCAAATTTCTCAGCTGCATGTAAAGGGGGACAAGGTGAGAACTCCGATTGGACGAGAAAACAGAATTATTGCTTAGTCCGATTAAGCTCTGCATGTAAACGCACTGATTACACCTGCGCCAGAGTGCAGAGTGAAAGCAGCTCTTTTAAAAACAAGCGCAGGCTGGAGTCAGCACTCTGTCCTCTGGCGTGTCCACGCTGAGAACTCTGTCCTTCGCAGTTCTTAGCATTTCGGCTAGCAATCCCAGAGCGGGCTGGGCCATAAGCGCAGCTGGAGGAGGAACCCTGGCGGGTGCCCGTTCATCGGGAGGTGGTGCTGTGTGTGCGTGATCGTTGTGCATTCACCGCTTGGCTGTTAAAGCTGAAGCCCCCCTCCCCCTCTCCTCCTCTGGCGCTCGGCGGGGAGGCAGCGACTCGGAGCGACTGCACCCAGGCAGTTTTGTTTTGTGTGTGTGTGTGTGTGCGAAGAATAAATAAAAGTGTTCCTTTCGTTCTAACTGTTTAACGCTTGCCTGGGTGTCTCAAGGTACTAGTATGTTAATTTTGTTCTCTTTTCTTTAGGACAAAAGTTGGCGTAGCGTGAATTTTGGTTTGTAGTGATTCCCTTAGCTTTGTTTATTCCCTTTTTTGAGTTTTCTTTGGTTTCTTTGGCCCTGTTCCCCTGTGGTGAATTCTTCTGGTGGATTCAAGTGATGTAGATGTTGAAGGAGTCTTCATTGACACAGACTTAGTTGTATTAAAACTGGTTAATTTCAAAGAAGTCAAAAGTCAGACAGGCACCATGGAAAGCCTGGGGATGTCTCTGGGCCAGATGTGAGCAACTCCGATGATGCTTTGTTCCCATCACCTTTTATACCTCCCAGCAACCAGGGAGGAAGATGCTAGAAGTGGGGGAGAATGTATACATTCCATAGTTGCACCCCCAATGACCATCTGTTTTCAATTTGGTGGCCGTTGGCAACAACAAGACCATATATGGACCCTGAGACGCCCTTAGGGAAGAAGTGCAGCAGGTTCACTGCTGAGGTCACATCAGGCCATATACATAAGATCACATGATGTCATATACATAGATTCAGATACTACACCCCTTATTTTCTTATGTTGAACAGTCTTTTTTGTATGGTACTTATTTCCTTGACACTCAGGCAGCTAAACCTGGTCTATTTTAAATTGTTGTCAAATAAAGCTGTTTCATTGGAAGTCCGTCTCGTCCTCTTAAATTTCAAAGCGTAACGAACCTGTGTAGCCCGAGGAATTTTATTATAGTTTATTTCCTGGGGTGCAACTCCCCAGGTGGCATTGTCAGGCAACTCCCCCCCACCCCCAATTTTCCTTTATACCCACCATCTGAATTGTCTCCACCTCCGCCAGACCCTCCCCCTCGCCACATCTAGTCTTTTTTTGATAGATGATGATCTATGCGTATTGATGCGTCGTGCTGATGCGTAGCCCCTCCAGGATCCCTCCTTGCACTGCCACTCCGTCGTAGTGTGGGGCACCGAGTGCCGCAGGCCCCTCCGCACCCGTCGCCACCGCCGTCTTCTACGCCAAGCCGTGTCTCGCCAATTCCTCCTTTACCTCCTCTGCGCTGTTGTAGGTTCGAGTTCCCGTATCCCAGTGGGTCCTCATCTTGGTGAATGGCGTCTGGAACCAGATGCCCTTCTCCTTCAGGATTCTTTTAGCAGTGTTGTACTCCTTTCTCTTTTGGACCATCTCTGTCGCGTAATCGTGATGGAATGACGGTACTTTATTCCCCAGTTCTATTTTCTTTCTCCATAGCTCTCTCAGGACCCTCTCTTTGGTAGTAAATTCCAGAAAGTTAACAATGATGGGTCTCGGTTGGGCACCGTCCGCTGGCTTCTGCGCAAATGAGCGGTGTGCTCTCTGAATTTGGAAATTAAAATCTGCTGGCAGGTGCAGTTCGCTTTTCAGCAGGTCTTCCACAAACTTGGCCACAGATTCTCCCTCCTCTCCTTCAGTGACTCCATAGATACGTAGGTTGTTTCTCCTCGGCCTGGACTCCAGGTCAGTTAACTTGTCCTGAAGAGCTTTTTGTTCTCTCAGTGATATGACCAGAGCGTCATTAGCTTCCTGTGCCCAACGTTCTAGCTTTTCAATCCGAGACTCAGCCTCGTTGATCTTGCTGGTTTGGAGCTCCTGTTCGGTGATGACTTTCGCAAGTTGTTGATTTATTTCGTCTTTGAAGTCGTCCAAGTCTTTTTCCACGTCGTTCCTCAGTGTTTCTCCAAACGTGCGAAGGACTTCTTTTGATTCCATTTTAAAATCCCGTATCTCCTTGCTAATAATTTCTATGTCCGAGCCCTTTTTCGCGTCGTTAGTCACGAGGAGTTTGTTTCGCCATCTCTCTCTGTTTCAGAGCAAGCTGGTAGTTCCGCCATATTGTCTGTTACCGTGTTTCTGTTTTGGTTGAATCGAGTTTTCCTTCCCATTCCAACGTTCCCCTGATCACTTTGTAGTTAATATGATATCTGACAATAGTTATTCAAGTTTTCGGGGAGTTTTTACCCTGGACGGTCGAGAGCCCTGGTGTCGCGCAGTCTACCGCTTTATGGCCAAACCAGAAGTCCCTTCCCTCTAGCCTTTTCAAGGGGGAGGTGGCTAGACTCGGCTCTTGTGGGACGAGAAGCAGAAGGCCTGTCCGATCGGGGGGGAAGATGAGATGACATTTTTGTGGGTCAACACAGCAGCCTTGGACAATGACAACACTTTCTGTTCATTCAAGAACATTACCACCTTCTCTGGCAAAGAGTCTTTAAAATCTTCTAAAAGAACGAGCTCACGGAGTGACTCAAAGTCATTTTTGACATCATTAGCTGCACACCATTTATCAAAGAGGTTGCTTTTCTCCCATGCAAACTCGACAAAGGTTTGACCACTAGATTTTCTATGGTTCCTAAATTTTTGCCGGTAGGGCTCAGGAACAAGCTCATAAGCAGGAAAAATTGCTTCCTTTCCAACATCATATTGCAGGCTGTCTTCTAAGAAAAGAGCAGACACCAACTCCTGTGCTTTTCCCACCCGCTTGCATTGGAGAAGGACAGGCCACATGTCTCTTGGCCAGTTGAGTGGCGAAGCTATTCGCTCCAAGGCACTGAAGTATGAATCAACTTCTGCCTCACGAAATGCTGGCACCAGAAAAATGTTTTTACTGGGGCTGGGCAACAATTAAAAATTTTAATCGCAATTAATCGCATGATTTACCTGATCAATCACGATTAATCACGTCGTATACGCAAAAGCCAATAATGAATTTAAAAGAAGTCTTTCATACACTTTAATTTAAATGTTCTGCCATATAAACGAAAGCACCATAACATTTATCGTGAAAACACTTAACATCAGCACTTTACACAGAAACATTTTTAATGTAAATCTAAAGTTAAAAAAAATGCAAATACAAAATTAAAGCTTATTGCCAATGCCAGGGCATTACTGTTATCCTGTTCCTTATGAAAAATAAAAAAAAATCTACCTCCAAAATCCTGAGCCACAATAATAACAGGCAATTTCTGAGGTAACAGCAGAAACATTTTTCTTTTATCAGGGAGCAGCATAACCAGTCTGCGTTCCCTTGCAAATGTCCCAGTTAGAAAGGGTGAGGCACAAAAACGTTCACTTTTGGGTTTTTCTTCACAGGGGACTAGAATGTAAAGTCCACATTTATACTGGAGTTCCTTTGGAGAATCTCACTCAACTCAGTGCAGTTTGTCAGTTCCTGGAACTTGACGGCCAGTTATTTTAAATGTACTGCCATATGAATTAAAGTGCCATAACATTTACTGTGCAAACACACTTTTAACATCAGCATTTTTGAACAATTAGCAGCTAAGAAAAAAAAAATAGTGTAAATTTAAACTCAACTTAAACAATGTTATCAAAGCAATACAAAATTAAAGCTGTAAGCAGCGTTTGCGGGACTGAGCCCACCTGGCCACTGCCTGCCGTGACGTCCGCCACCTGGCCACGAGCCCCCGACACCCGCCAACGCCTGGCGATTCCGCCCGAAACCCGCCGATGCCCCATTACTGACGCCGACGCCTGCTGATGACACATCAAGCACTGACTTGACATTACTGACTTGACATTTAGAAACATTTGATTTCTAAATGTGATTGATTACTGTATCATTTTGGAGATAATAAGCCTTAAAGTTGGCTTTTTGTTTTGTTTTGCGACAGCTCCAATATTCCATTTTTACTGTACAGCAACATTGCTTTGCTCCATAAGCTTTGTCAATGGTTGGTACAGTTGACCTGAGGAACACCCTGACTATATCCTCAGTCATTATCAAGCATATGTACAGTATCATTTTGGAGATATTAAGACTTAAAGTTGTCTTTTTTTTTTTTTTTTTTTTTTTTTTTTTGGCGACAGCTCCAATATTCCATTTTTACTGTACAATAACATCAAATTGCTCCATAAGCTCTGGCAATGGTTGGTACAGTTGACCTCAGGACAACCTTGAATATATCTTCTCTTAATATTCTTGAATATTCTTACTTAATGTACCAGCTCCTTCCTGTAGACATGATATGTACAGTTAGTTATTCTTTGTTTGACGCAAGTGTTATATTAAGTTCCTACTATCTGTACCGGTACTTCTTGTTAATTTGAAATAAATACTAACAAACATAATGTCAAAACAAAAACCGAACAAGTCAAACAGGAGCAGATCATAAAACAAGGATGCTTTGTACTAAAATATGGATAAAATATAAACAGGGAGTTGTCTAATGTCGTCAAGGAAGCCAACATTACGTTACCTGATGATCAGCATGTTGACTCAGAAAATCCTCAGGCTCCTGCTGCGACATTTCATTTGGGGCGACGGTTGTGACTTCACTGCTGGTCCCGTGAGAAACTCAAATCGGTCCCTCACGTTTGTGTTGCGTGGCATGGGTTAGGACATTGATAGGCATTATAGTGTGGTTGTGTGCACCAAATCGGACTCGGCTTCTTGCTCGATAGCCGCGCATAATTAATGCAAACGCAATGCTCTGTTTATGTGAACTCACGGAGTCCGACTCTGTGCACGTGCTCATCTCGACTCAATGGATTTATGAGCTTGATGACAAGTGTGTATTTTGTATTGGATTGATGTACTGCAATTCTAGTCATGTGAACAAGCAATTATCATTCCTAGTTATATGTGGCATGACGAAATACTGTACTACCAAGTTTGTATTGCAGTATCTTCAGTTTATGGGGTAGAGGGTGCTCAAATTGGATTGATTGAAGATATAGTTTAGGTGCAATTGGCTTGTTTTTATTAAAATTTAAGTTGATTGTAGTTCAAGGTGGCACAATCCTATCAGATGTTGTCATTTTGTCACAAAGAACACTGGTATTTGATGATTATTACCATAAGTACCACCATGTTGCAGGCATTGTGGTTACAAGTTTCACTCCAATTTTGATTGTTGTCTGTATGACTAGCAATCCGTTGAGCTGTCTAGGGTTATCATTCAGATAAGTTGTCACAACTTTTAATTGCATGGGAACTTTGGGATCCATGGCAGATGGGCATTGTAAAAAAACGGATCTTGAGTCGGAAGGCTAGCTTGTCCTCATTGTGACCTTAATATGATGATTTTTTTTCCCTGCCAGATTGAGGAGAAATTAAATGGACATCCAAACCGGAGCCAATAATGGATGAGCTGGATGAGGTCACAGTATCAATTTTAAATGGTATGTCATGTGTAGGTATGAAAAAATTTCCATTACTGTGATTTGTCCGCTAAGTAATTAAAATAACTGTATGCTGACACTGATTTCAAAAAGAAGTATTTTACAAATTTGAGACAAAATGTCTAAACTGAATTGCATTTACAATTAATTCTGATAACAGAAATTGGCACAAAACAAACTTGGTTTGACTTGTCAAGTTGAATTAAATTCATTAGTTAAAAAAATGTATGAGTTGTTAAGTGTAAAAGGTTTGTTAATGATTGGACTGTCTTTATAGCTGCCAACATCGATGAAGTCTTGCTCCACACCCTCCGTCGTGATGATTTGAGAGACCTTTTTCTTGGACCAGAACACTTTCTCAGGAGGAAACGGATTTGGGCCCTTATTAGTGTAGATGTGATTGGTTACCTACTTTGCTCTGAAAACATCGAGCATAACACTTTTTCTTTTCTTTTTTCCTAATTGTGTCTATTGTTTCTCTCTTGTTCATAATGTTTTGGATCTGGTTTCCTCTCGGCTGAGAATTCCACCGTACCAGACAAGGCTGCCCCGCATGAAGCCAGGAACTGTGTCTTCACCAGGAGGAACATCTCCAATCTGTCCTCAGACATCCACTCCTTTGGTGAAAAGCAGCCCAAAGAGGACCCTACAGCTTCCTGCTCCTCCACAATATGTTGTCTATACTAGACATGGGCAAACCCCGGCCCGCGGGCCACATCCGGCCCGCTGCGTGTCTCTGTCCGTCGTGAAGCCAGTCATAACCCCCCAACACCGCACCCCCCAACGAAACTTTGTCGGCACGTAACTTTGCCGAGTTAGTGTAGCGCGATAGCGATAGCGTGCTTCCCCCCCGTCAACGAGGTGTAGGTACAGAATTAGTCCGGGTGCAGAATCGTTCCAGGCAGAAGTGACTGCCGATATGGCAACTCCATTGGGACATACCTCTACATCGCGTTCGAACGTGATATATGGATAGATCGCGGTACGTTTATAGAGTTGCCGTATGTGACGTAATTGGCAGTCGCCTCTGTCCAGTGGGCGAATGCCAACAACGTCACATACGGCAACTCTATTAGGACAAACTACATCGGTTGATTAAGCTTATCTTTTTTTTTCTGTCAATCCCTGCCGTATTTACAGTACTTTGTATTATATTGTATACACGAAATTCTCTCTCTCTCTCTCTCTCTCTCTCTCTCTCTCTCTCTCTCTCTCTTCACATACATATATATATATATGTATATATATGTATATATGTATATATGTATATATATGTATATATGTATATATATATATATATGTATATATGTATATATATATATATATGTATATATATATGTATGTATGTATGTATGTATGTATGTATGTATGTATATATATATATACTTATATATAAGCCCCAAATCTAGCGTGGGCGCTTCTTGGGGGCTCCTGATGAAAAAGCAAGTGGCCCCATTTCTCTTGGACAAAGTTGAAAATTCACTCCATAGACTTGCATTGAATTAGGGTTAACAATAAGGCTGAAACTAGGGTTAGGGTTAGGGTTAGCTGAAATTAAGGTTAGGGTTTCGGGGTTCCTCAAGGACTAGAAGCCCCAAATTTGGCGTGGGTGCTTCTTGGGGGCTCCTGATGAAAAAGCAAGTGGCCCCATATCTGTAGGACAAAGTTGAAATTTCACCCCATGGACTTGTATGGCATTGGGGTTAGGGTCCAAGAGTACACATACACATTTTCTTTTGCTTTATTGATTTAAGCTCATCGTCTCCAGCTGCAAAGGTACAGAAACCTTTCTGTGTTTTGATGTCGTGTGTGACAAAACATCACTTTTTTCTGTAAACTTGTGTTATCATTGTCTTTCATTGGAAATGACACAATCTTTCATTTCATTGTTGAGATGCCGAACACCAAGGCATTCCGTCGCTCTCTGGCCATGAAACGACGCCTGGAGCAAAAACGGGATTGGACACCTTTTCCACCTCGGAAGGACTTTGAACGTCGTGAGTACTTCCACGTTCATGATTTCATGTTCTGCCTGTGTTGTTATGTTGTATTCCAAATAAATCTTACAAAAACATATTTAGATTTTTCTTTTTTGTCAATTTACACAGGGCGCGGTACTGGTCAGCGACCTGGGTGCGAAGATGGCCCGTTTTGCTCCTGACTGACAAAACAGTGCAAGTTCGTTCTTAAGGCCCAGCAACCAGACAAGAAGGTATGGATCGTGATTTTGTCAAGCCACTAGTTTCTTTATGTTTTTGTTCTGGTGGTGGGAGACTCACATCTCTGTCCACTTGTGGATGGTTTTGTGTTCTCGCCCCGGGCAACAACCTTGAACACGGGCTTGTAACAGACTCCGCCCAGGATTTTGCTGCGCTACTGGCAACTGTGTTGGACCGCTGGCCCAAGGTTTGTTTATCTGCTGTGACAAACAAATTTGAACACATGAATGTCATCGCCCCTTTGTTTTATCAATATCAAGTAATTCCATGATCCATAGTTCAATAACAAGAATATTCATGAATTTATTTTGCATTTTTATGTTTGTTTGTTTTTTTTTTTTATATACAACTATTTTGTAGGTGTTTGTGCTTGACTTTCCACCTCGCCTGACTGTCAAGCCAGAACTACAAACAGCGCTACGTCAAGTATATCATCGTGTTGCTGCACGCATGGGTGTGTAAAATACATATTTTTGTTGTATTTTTTTCTCTTCAGTGACACTGTGCTAACAGATATTTCTTAGAATTGTGTGATTACATAATTGATTATGTGACACTTCTTCCAGGTTTAACATTTGTGTATATGGCCAATCACCTCCCCCTTCGTCAGCTGTACATGGTGGTGTTATGATGGTGTAAGTTTTGCCTTCTTCAGCCTTACTTGCTCTTCATTTGATATGACAAATATGTGTTAACATGTTGTTTTCTGTTTAGGTGCACCTCAGGACTGATTTTGGTGGAGCTTCTGCATGCTGCAGTGCTCCATCAGCTCGCACCCCCTTCACCTAGGCCAGGGGTGTTGTGCCACAACCAATCATCGCCCAGGGTGTCTCCCAGAGTGGTTGTGACAGGTCCTGTCCACATGCCAGTGTATGGACCCGCTCCTGAATGGACTCTTGTTGGACAGGAGGTTGAGGTAACCTGTTCATCCCTCTTTTTTCTTTTTTTCCCCCAATCGTGTATTTGTCAAACAGTGCAACTTTTTATTTTAAAAATGAACACTTATCCTAAGTTGACTCTGATTTCCTCTCCTCTTTTTTTTTATAGACGGTACCAACAGCTGTTGAGACTGCATTTTACACAGACATCCCGTCCAATCCCGTGTGGTTCAGTGAGGCTGTGCTGCTGGACCACATGGAGACCGTCGTGGAGTCATCTGGCAGGGTTTCCCCAGCTGCCACGGTAACATTCACACAATTATTCATACACTTATCAACTAGGGGTGGGTGAAAAAAAAATCAATATTGCAATATATTGTTGTGCTTTCTGTCGCAATAAATAATCGATACACTGACGGCAAATATCAATATTTTTTTCCAAACACCACCTGTCCACCTGTCCCGGGAAAGATAAAATCTCTCCCAGGACACAATTTGTCCCGTTTTTTATGGAAAATGACAAAACCTCATTTAACTTCCGTCTGTGGTCTAGATAGGGTTGCCAACCCTCCCGTAAAATACGCGATTGTCCCATATTTGGCAACTAAAAAGCCTGTCCCGTAATGAACTGATGGGGGACGCACTTCACTTTGTCCCGTATATTTTGGGGACGCGGTTATTTATTTATTTATTTTGTCTGCATCATTTTTTTTAATTGATTTTCAGAATCGGGGCAGTGAAAGGATTTTTTTCCCTCTTTCATCTTCCCGTCGGTTTGTATATCCCAAGTCCCCAAGTTGAGATAAGACAAGTTGCTACTGACTTTACATTACCAGAAAGCACTGTCCTTGTTTACATGAAAGTTATTAATGTTCATGCACTTTAATATGTTTGCTTGTGCAGTGCACGTTTGTTTGTACATTATACAAAGTTTTGGAATAAATGCAAGATCACAGGCATTTTCCTTTTTATGGGTATTTTTTTCTTTTTCAGTCACATATCGTCTGCAAAATTTCGAAGATATCGAAGATATCGTGTGTCGTGATGTTGTCATTATCGTGGGCCAAATATCGTGACAGTATCGAATCGTGGGTTAGCCGTATCGCCCCACCCCTATTATCAACACAAGATCACATATGTACAGTACATGTACAGTTTAATTAGTGTGTTACTTTGTTTATGAATTCATTTCTTTATGTTCTTCCAGATGTCCAGCCTGAGACGTCGATCAGCACGCGTTGCCTCAAAAACCAAAACAAACAAGTGACATGTTGGTATTTGGGATATGTGTATTTCATTGTGTGCATCTTTGTGATAGGACAATAAATGCAGTTCTTTAAACGTTACTTTGTGTCCTTGTATTTGCAGGTGTGGGCAACACGTTCAACTGTCCACATGACTGAGTCTGCCTCCAGCAATGTCACAGCAGTGCAGCAGGTTTGTACTTATTCATTTCCACTTCATCACCTGTGTGTGTTTTCTAGGCTTTACACCGATCTTATCGGCTGTATCGGATCGGCCGATATTTGGCATTTTTAGAAACGTTCATGATCGGGCGTCATGTCATGAATCACCGATCAATGACGTCATGGTCGTGTTGAAACTTTTTTAATCTGTCTCATTTCCTCCAAAGTAGTTTCACAGCATCGACATGTTTATTTGTTTGTATCCGAGTGTTATATAAATGTATAGATTTGGGTTTACATTGTTGTCAGTTCCTTTTGTCTGCTGTGTGTCCGTTTGGGCACTAGATGGCGCAGTAGATCCTGTGTTCCCTTTTTTTTGCTTGTTCCAGGTGTGGAAAGGTGATTGGCTGGTGCCAATATTTAAGGAGGAGGACTTCAACACCTCGGTCTCTTTGTCCTTCTCCCAGCTCCCAACCAGAGGCCATGTGCCGCAGCAGCAGCATTCTGTGTTCAGCCATCAATTCTGTTTTGTAATCTATTTCAGTTCCCTTTGTGTCCACGTAGCCCGTAGGGGAGGGAAGCCATTTGTGTTGTGACCCTTTTCTCCTGTGTTTTAGTTAAGGAGGTTAGTTTGACTGTCATTTATTTGATTGTTTTCTTCATAGGTAAGATCCATAAGAGAGCCATTTTGTTTGTTGTTTTGGCCATGCCCTCCCTGACGCCAGTGCAATGATGGTGACGTTTAATAAAAACCATCCTGTGGACGAAGCACCTTTGTCTAATTTGAGAGCTGGGAGAAGGGGGGGAGCCTTTATGTTGTGTCCTGGTTCCCCCTAGGCCGGGGCATAACACCGAGAGCTAATGATTCATGATTCAAAAACCTTCATTTTCGTCTTCGTGCCTCTTCCTGTTTTGAGTACTGTCGCTATGTGACGGACAATAAAGTTTCTTTGAATCTTCACGACTTGGCAAAAAATTTCAACACCACAAATTTAATCAGGCACTTGGAAAAGATACACACGGAGGAGCATGTCGAGTTTAAGAAACGCAGCGCGGAGAAAGAAAAAGAAAAGCAAACTCTGAAACGGATGCTAAAGCAAACAACTTTAGACGGTGCTCGTGAGAAGGCAAGGGGTGTACAGAAACAAGTATTTATTGCCCCTAACGTGATCGGATCAGTGATCGGTGATCGGTTTATTTAAACTCACTGATCGGTGATCGGCACAAAAATCGTGATCGTGTAAAGCCTAGTGTTTTCCTTTCTATGTTTATTGGCATAAAATCACATCTTTCTTATTTTAATCAGGTGGAGGCAACGCCACAGATGACCAGAGCTGTGCCCGTGGTTCCTGTGGCTCCCGTGGTTGCCAGCACCAAGCCAGAGGAGGCCAGCACCGTCCAGGAGGCAACACAGAAGATCAACTAAGCTAAGGAGGCTTTTCTTTCTTCTTCTGTTGCCTCTGACTGCTCCGCTCGTTCTATGCCTCGCACATGTGATTTGTGATCCATCATCAGTTAGTACTAGTGAAGATGCAGTGGCAGATTATGGCACTGGTATTAGATTAGCCAAGGTTCTGCATGGTTCTTTTCATCAAGGCGAAACCGGTCACGGTTTAAAATTCCAGCACCAGCTGGCAACAGTGAGTCACTTCAGAAGAGCAAAACTCCTCACTTTGACATGGATAATTCTGACGTAGAGTTTGTCAGTGCTGTGACCAATGAAGAGTGTAACTTCTCTCCCCTTGATGTTGATGTTTGTTTAGACCTTAGCAAAAACTTGAAGATTCATTTGGACCGTGCAAGTTTTCCAATTTCTGATTGCAATGGCCATTAGGTTCACCGTGTACAAATGAGAATGTAGAGGCTGATGGAAACTGCTTCTTCAGAGCCATCAGTCAAGCTGTGACTGGTTTATAGACACAGAAGTGGAAATTCAGGTTGCAGCAGATTGTTTACGATTAGATGTGTACACTTTTATCGATGGTCATGGGCTGAAGTACAGCTCTTGCAAGAAACAATTCTCACATTGTTTATATTTATGGATGTATTTGTTTTATATGGAAGCAGTTACCATAATCCAAATTAAAATAAGAATATAACATAACAGAAATGCTTTTTCATTTTAAGAACGAAGCTGCATTATTTGACTCATAATTAAAATGGTTAATAAGTCATTCAATCTGCATTTTCATTTTCTTCTTCAAGACTGCTCATTCTTGTACTTAATTCAAATGAAGGAAAACACATTTGAGATTTAATTTTCAAAACATGCACCAGCAAAGAGTTACCAAAATTCAATATGAAATGTAAAATTCAAAAATGAAAAAGCAATAGCAGAATGCTTTTTCATTTTAAGAACGAAGCTGCATTATTTGACTCATAATTAAAATCATTAATAAATATTGCTATATGCATTTTCATTTTCTTATTCGTGTCGCACCTTTTATGACACAATCAAAAAGAAAACTGAGAGCATTGCTTTTTAATTTTCGTGGTCCTGCCCTGCACAAGAGTTACCACAACTCGAAAACGAAATCGCAATCTCAAAGTAAGCGCGCGGCGCAGGAAAGTGACGTCAGCAGCTCTCCACCTCCGCTGTGGGTATGGCGGTATGACGCAAAGTGTCATTTGCCTCCTGTTATGTGTAAATTCTAATGTTTGTGAATTTAATAAATGTATATATATATACTGTATATTTAAAAACAACCAAAAAATAACAAAAAAAGGTATAGCGGTATGACACCACTTTGCCATCGTTACTTTTCACGTCATTGAAGTTGCCGGTAAACAAGATTTAAATCGCCGAAAAACGTGGACCACTGATGGATCTCGTTGGTCAGACAGATTTGAGCATGGCGCACATTGACACAATTGTTCAAACCCTGCTGGATTTAGCTTCCCAGGTGGAGTTGAATAGTGTATCTGAATCTGATGCTCTGGACCGAGTTGAGCAGGTATTCTGCCGTCCCAGATACGGACGCAAACAAGGTTGCCCTAGCCAACCTGTTGTCAGTTATGGAACACCTTGATGCACCAGCACAACATCAAAGCTAAAGCTATTTGTTACATGGGTGGAGTAACAGCTGTTCGGCGTCGGCCACCAGTCCATCCGTCGCAGGATGCGATGCAACGGATCATTGCTTCCGTTCGGCGTCGGCCACCAGTCCATCCGACGAAGGATGCGAAGCAACAGATCAATCCGTCGACTGGTGGCAGATGCTGGTGCGAGATCTGTCAGTGGTCCACGTTTTTCGCCGATTTAAATCTCGATTACCGGCAACTTCAATGACGCGAAAGAAGTAACGATGGCAAAGTGGTGTCATACCGCCATACCTTTTTTTTCTTTTCTTTTCTTTTTAAATAAAAAACATATATATATATATATATATACACATATATATATATATATATATATATATATATATATATATATATATTTATGTATATATATATATATATATATATATATATATATATATATATATATATATATATACACATATGTATATATATATATATGTATATATATATATATATGTATATATATATATATATGTATATATATATATATATGTATATATATATATATATATATATATATATATACATATATATATATATGTATATATATATGTATATATGTATATATATATATATATATATATATATATGTATATATATATGTATATATATATATATATATATGTATATATCTTTATTAAATTCACAAACATTAGAATTTACACATAACAGGAGGCAAATGACACTTGGCGTCATACCGCCATACCCACAGCGGAGGTGGAGAGCTGCTGACGTCACTTTCCTGCGCCGCGCGCTTACTTTGAGATTGCGATTTCGTTTTCGAGTTGTGGTAACTCTTGTGCAGGGCAGGACCACGAAAATTAAAAAGCAATGCCCTCAGTTTTCTTTTTGATTGTGTCATAAAAGGTGCGACACGAATAAGAAAATGAAAATGCATATAGCAATATTTATTAATGAATTTAATTATGAGTCAAATAATGCAGCTTTGTTCTTAAAATGAAAAAGCATTCTGCTATTGCTTTTTCATTTTTGAATTTTACATTTCATATTGAATTTTGGTAACTCTTTGCTGGTGCATGTTTTGAAAATTAAATCTCAAATGTGTTTTCCTTCATTTGAATTAAGTACAAGAATGAGCAGTCATGAATAAGAAAATGAAAATGCAGTTTGGATTATTTATTAACAATTTTTTTTATGAGTCAAATAATGCAGCCACGTTCTTAAAATGAAAAAGCATTTCTGCTGTTGCTTTTTCATTTGGATTATGGTAACTGTCTGCCTCCACACTCCAGTGGTTCTGCACATTAGTATAAATAGAGTGATTCTCTATCATGACATCACAGGACGGCGGCACACTGACTCATTCCATGAACCTGGACACTGATGATCCAGACTTTGGACCAGATGAGCCAACAGGCCACAGTGGAAACTGGCTCTGGTCTGGGGGCCCCCTTGTTGGTGGGAGGGCTGGTCCGTCCCTGTGTCTGGGGACTGGCGCTGGATCGTACGCGTAGGGGTCGCATGCCTGGGGTGGGGCTGCGCGTTCGCCGGCTACCGCTCCTGTGTGCCCGGGTGGTGCGGTGCGGTGGGGGGCGGGCCCCCTTTGGCTCCTGGATCCCTGTGGTGTCCCCGGCCCCGATGTCGCTGAGGGGGCGCCCTGACCGGGAGTCCCCCCTGGTCACGTAATAGGTGTTTTTTTTTAATTTTTTTAATTTTTTTTTTTCCCCTAAATTTTTAATTTATTTTTTTTTTTTTTTCTGTTTCGGGGGATTTGTGTCTTGGGTGGTCGCTGCCCGGCCTTCTGGCCTTAAGACCCTCTCCAATCTTAATAGCATTATAGACACTTAGGGCCTGGGGGGGTGGTTCGTGCACTGCGGCCGCCGCCCTGCTCAGCAGCAGTGTGGTTGCCCCAGGGCCTTACCACCCCTCCATTTTAAACGCACCATAGTTCAACACACCAGCAAGTGCACATATACACACACTGACACCCCTACACACAGTGGGGTCGGCCTGCTAGCGGGGGCGGGATCCGGCATCTTTCCCACTCTGGATGGGCCCTGTGCAGTCCGGTGCCCCTGGGGTGCGAGACCGGCTGGGCCTATGGGGACCTCGCCACTTGCGGCGATGCGCCATACTGGGTCCGTAGGGGGGGGGCATCTGGGTGGCCGGGCCTGCCTTGGGTACCGATCCTCCCGCTGGGTGAAGGGGCTGGGTCCTGTCATGGGGATGAGTCCGGTCTCGCTTGCCCTGGGGGGCCCCCGTCCGGAGAACGGGCTCTGCTGTCTGTTCACCCCGGGTGGTGTCCCTTCTCCTTGGGGTATCTGCCTCCCTGTCATCTTGCCCTGGCTCCTCGTGGGGCGGGTGCCCTCCGGTCCGGGGGCCTGCTGCTCCGGGCCTCTTCCTGGCCGGCCTTGCGGCGGGTGTGCCGTGTCCGGGCCCCCCCGCCCTGGGCTCGTCGCTGGCGTGGGGCGGTTGCGGCCTCGGAGGCCGCACTAATTGGCAGCCTACTTCCAGTGACGTACTTAAACACACCCACTCCCACATTCAGGTACACACACACACACACACACACACAAACACACACACACACACACACACACACAGGAGCAGCAGCTCTAATTGGCTGAGAGCTAAATATCTTCTTATCTTACTGGGTGTAAATGAATCTGTCCATTTTTTAAATGTCGAAATTTAACATTTGGTTTCTATTTTTTCAGATATTATTTCTTTCAAATTCATTTGAATCAACAGAAGAAGAAAATCAGTGTGTAGTTCAAACTTTGTGCGTCTTTGTGTTCAGTTTTTCTGCTGTAGTTGTGCTTTTCTTTTCATTCCAGATGAATTCCACTCAATTTCCTTTTCAAACCTTGTAGGTGTTGAGTGAGCTGCAGCGCCCCCTGGCTACAAGTTTCATACTGTGACTCTGCCGACCGAGGTAAAAAACCAACAAACTCTGACACTTTGCTGAGGTCCTCCTGGAGGAGCTGAAGGTGCAGAACCTTCTCAGGCCTCTCTGAGGAGGAACTTACGGCTGTCGGTCCTCTGCTGCCCCCTGCTGGTCACACAGGCCTCTTACACCTCCGTTTGTCTGTTCAGCACATATTCAATTTTTTAATGGCTCTATAAACGTCACTGATGAGACGATTTTATGATTCCTGCAGTTAAATTTTTTTAATTCCAAATCTGCAAAAAGCTTCTGATCAATGAAGACAGAGTTGATTAAAATGATTTCAAAATTGACCCGTTTGAGAAAAGCTGCACTGTGGCATTGTTTGCATGTTGTTTTAGCTCTCAGTTGCTTCATTTCGCATTTTTCTTAAAAGCTTCGTTTAGTGGTCCATTGTGGTAAATGGGACACTGAACATCCGATTTGTGTGCCCGAGTTTTAAGAGGATCAGGTGCGGACATTTTAGCATTTAAATTATTATGGCTTATTAGCATAGGTACGTAGTACCTCACCTGTCCGTTCTTTTTACAGTGCTTCCTGAACACCTCACCGGCACACTCCAGCCGCCTGCTAGCACAAAGCTGCGCAGAGCCTCCTCGTTGTTCTCCTCACCTGGAGGACGCTTGGTGATCAAGACCTGTGGCCCAAAACTCGGTCCTATAAGATAAGTGCAGGAACACTGCCGCTTCGCCCGCACTTGATTGTGCTAGCCGCCCCGTACAGACGGTGGACGGTGCATGTTGCTTCCGTCCCGCCTTGGTTTTACTTGTTGTTTTTCCGTTCTCGTTGTGTTGTTCTTCGTTTGCTTACGTCGCCATTGCTGACCCTCAGACAGCAGACGTTACACTATCAAGTCGCCGGTCCAGCTACAGTGGTGTGCGTGCGTGCATGTATGGGTGTGCGTGGTTTGTGGGAACTTGGTGTGTGTGTGTGTGTGTGTGTGTGTGTGTGTGTGTGTGTGTGTGTGTGTGTGTGTGTGTGTGTGTGTGTGTGTGTGTGTGTGTGTGTAATTGCATTGTTTGTTTGTTTTTCTTGCTATTTCAGTACATGTGACAGATTTTAGGGAACTTTTAGTAACCAACTGTTTATCTTTTCTTTTGTAGTCACTGAGAGCTGCTGGTGGTGGCGGTGTCCCGGGTGGTGGGCCCCTTCGCGTGCTGTGACCCGGGATTGTGGTTGTTTTCTTCTTTTTTTTTTGCACTTCACTTTCTTTGCAGGTGTGTCACGTGTGAGTGGGGTGTTCCTTGTTTTCTTTGGTTCCTCCCCCGTTTGGCCCCCTCATCGGTAAGCCTCAGTTTCTACACCAAGAATAAGGAGCTCAGTAGCTCCGTTTTAAGTGTTGGTCTGTTTGTTCCTTTTATTTTTAAATGTTGAATAAAAGTTGGTTTGATATTTTAAACATTCTGAACCACGTCTCCTACTCCTTCCTCGTAGAACTTACCTGTGTGCCTAATTATTACTTTTGTGTTTAGTAGAACTCCCTGGGTGAAATTCCCAGGGTGGCGTTGTCGGTTCCTTTTCATTTTGTTAAATTCCCAATATTAAATCTTGCTTTATCAGATAGCCATAACCACTCTCATCGCCACAGGATATTTGAGTCAACTGAGTCAAACTGTCGTGTCTACTTCCCAGTCTCAATAAAAATGTTCACTACTGCTTTGTGCGAGCTTCTTAAATGGAGGTTTGTCGGGGTTTTTCCCTTTTTAGAAGCAAGCCACATATTTTGTGTCTTTCCACCACAAGACATTGGCTTTTGTCACTCTCTTCATCGTATTGGGAAAAAGTGGCATATCGGACTTTCCCGCCGCAAGTCGCTCGTCAACATACTGCTGTGAAAGAGGGGTGACGTCACAGAACGCGAGGTGCATTTAGGTGCTGCTGCGTAAAACGCAAACATTATCCTGGGCAAGTATTCATTTGACAGACGTAAACGAAGTGAAATATGACTTCAATTTAAGTTTGTTTTAGTTTGTTTTTATAAACACACAAAAAAGTTTGAGTTAGTTATCGTTTTTGAAAAAAGTTCTTGACTTCTACTTTAGAGATATTGATGACGAATTGTTGCATATAAACGGTGTGACTATGTGGTTCGGCAAGCGGTGGTGCTGTCTGTACATAGCTTAGCAAACGGCTAGCGCTAGCACCCCCTTTCAATGCCAGAGTGAAAAGATCCACACGGAGTGTTATGACCCACGGGTGGGTCTAGGTGCCTCTATCTTTGTGTCTGCGTGTCTGTGTGTGTGTGAGAGAGAGAGTGGATGACGCCTTGCAGGTGCGGTCCTAGATGTCGGCTGCTGATTGGACGCGCCACGGCTGAGAAGGAGGAGCAGTCGAGCCAGCCTGACGGTCATCCCTCCTCCGCTCCCAACTCTGCAGTTAGTCACTTCTGAAATTGTGTTAGAGCACGCAGCCGTAGGTAGTGATGGCCGATCGAGGCTTTGTTGAAGCTTCGACACTTGTTTCAAAAAATGGTTCATTACTCGAGGCTTCAATGACACAGTGCTCGAGGAGGTCATCTAGTGCTCAATAAAATGAAGGGCAATGGAAACGTGTTCATTGTTTCATAGGTTGTTTGGGATTTGATTCGCCATGCATTCTTGTTGGACAACACTACATGCTTGTATGGTTCAATGCTGACACAATAAAATAAAAATGAAAAATAAAGACAATGTCTCTTTTTTGGCACGACTGATTGTAGTAGACTATAGCTCTTATACTTAGCCTGACAGTTTGTGCAATGAATTATATTATATCCTAAAACAAGACTAAATAGCCCATAGTTTAAAAATATGTTCAATAGTAAGTGTTCAGTGGGTCAGATGTCAAATGTGATCTATTTAAAATGTAGAATAGATGAGCTAAATAACACATATATAATACACATTGATGGGAATTGAACCATCGCCTCAGTCTTGCAAGTCCAAGATTGTCATAATGTACCACAGACCCAAATCACACTCCCTTTTTTCATCTAAGCTGTTTGAGTAGCGTTAGCACACCGTGATTCCTCATCAACTACAGGCCTACACTTCAAATAATTATGAGAAAAACCCAACGTAAAGAGAGCACTTCCATTAGGAAATAGTCAACATGAAATTTCGTCTTCTACTGACACCTGCTGGTCAAATTGAATAGTTGCAAATATTGTGAAGAAGTTGTCATCTAATTCTAATCCTAAACAATATGGCCATTCGAAGTCAAGTATTAAGACAATTAATCAGGTTTGTACTGCTTGATTGAACACATTCATCCCGTTCCAGTGCACTAAAACCCACTTCCCTTCAGGACCGTGTCAGCGAAGCCAAAACTTCCTTGAGTGACGCTATTTCCCAGCATGCAATGCGAGCTAGCGATTCACAATACTATTTCATCACAAACATGGATGTAAAAAATAAAAAGGGAAAAAGGGAAAAATGAAACTTCAGGAACAGCAACCATTGCAATACAAGCAGAACTGGGCCGAAGTTTTATATTATGTACACCATAATACAGCCTTCTGGTGGACAAGCCATACTATTTAAGCCGTGTCCTCCTATGGCACTTCCGTGGGTGGAAGCTCATCGTAGAGGTCACGTGCTGGTTGTGCGTCACTCCTTGGGGCCCTTGCAAGGGGGTCTGCAGGGCATGTGATTCAGGTGAGTATGTGGAAAATATGGGTCAATGTCGTCAGTAGTAACATGAGTAGCTTGCTGCCGAAAATAATGCACTACATGTGGATGTCACACTTTTTTTTTGTTTTGTATGAGCATTTAAAAAAAACAGCAACATACTAATAATATGGATTTTGACCATGTATGTTTTGGAGTTCAATGAAAGAGGTTTATATATATATATATATATATATATATATATATATATATATATATATATATATATACATATATATATGTATATAGTCAGCTGCTTTCAGTTGACATATTAAATCTATTATGATATGGAACGATAGTTCATAATGTACGTGTTACTTGCTTTGCAGATAAGGTGTACCCTATTTCTTGTGCTCCTGGTTATTTTAAAAGGCAGACAAGAACGTTGTTTGCTGTTGGAGGGCTACAACAACACTTCGATGCTACGCTTTGTGCCGTCGCTACGGACCCCAAAATCTCGTTCTTGTTGGATTCGGGTTCTGCGCAGACTGGTGGGAGAGTTTGTGTACAAGTTATGCAAAGGAACGGTGTCTTCAGTTATACACACGCTCATTAAAGTGCCGACCGTGGAGGAAGCTGGTGCCGCTGCACGCCGTTTCCAGCAGAATAACAGCGAAATTACCAAAATAAAAACAAATCAGGAAAAGATGTCTTTGCTGTGCTTTTATTTGCAAAGTTAAAATTCTTCTAACTTATAAAAAATGTGAACGAAAAGGTAGAAATATAAATACGAAGGAATACGTATTTGTTCAGGGGTGCGCAAAGCCGGAGCCCTGCATTTGCTGCGCTACCCTTTTTAAAAAGGTCTCCGTTGCGCGTTATTTTAATATGTCCATCTCTTTTAGAAGAGAGAGCATCGCCCCGGTCTCATGCTCTCTCCAAATGTCAACATTCTTATTCCCGTTTGCCAGGTTGTTTCGCGCCGTCTGTTTTGTTAGACGCGTGGCTCGTGCCATTCATTTCAATGGAAGCGGAAGCGCCACGAAGCGGAGCGCCACGAAGCGGAGCGCCGACAAATTTCGCGAGCGAGGCTCCAACTGGTTCACACCAGACGCGAACAGCTCCGCGACGGTCGACAAGCGCTTCTGCTCAGCTGCAGTCTTTTTTTCACTCCCACTTGAGCTTCTTTTTTTTTTCTTTAAAAAAAATTAGATAAAAAAAATCATTTTCATCATCGCCCCCCCTCGCCCCGTAGCCAGCCTGCTCCGTAGCTTACTTTTGTGTGTGTGTGTGTGTGTGTGTGTGTGTGTGTGTGTGTGTGTGTAAATAAATAGAAACACGCAATCAGGTGTCCATCTCAAGACAAGACCTCTTTCATAATGATCATTGACCGGCATCTCTTGGATCAAACAGACGTATTTTGATCAAGTCTTCCTCTGTGTGTGTGTGTGTGTGTGTGTGTTTAATCTCTCTCGCACTCTGATATAATGTACTGACAAATATAACATACAAATATGATATATGATCGAATTTGTCATTCGGTTTTTATTTTGAAATGAGTTTATTTTGAAAATTCACCGGATTTTCTCGTTTTTATTGAGCGACTTCCTGTACTGTAGACGAGGATCGCTCGCGGCTCGCGCACGAAATAGAGCAGACGCCGAAACAACAAATGCATGCCGCGAGCCGCGCGCCTGTTCGCGTCTACTGTGAACCACCACATTGATTAACGTGGGCGCCGAATGGAAGCGCTCGGCGGCGCTTCGCTTCCACGTCCAGTGAACTGACGTTAAATGCATGGCGCGATCCGCGAGGGGAGCCGCGCGCCTGTTCGCGTCTGGTGTGAACTACTACATTGATTAACGTGGGCGGTGAATGGAAGCGCTCAGCGACGCTTCGCGGCGTTTCGTGGCGCTTCCGCGTCCAGTGTGAACCGGGCGTTACTCGCTCGGAAAAATGTGTCGCCTGAGCCTCCGCCCCCTCCGTGCCCATTGGCGGAGGGAAAGCTCATTGGAAAAAAAAAAAAAAAAAAAAATCGGTGTTCCTTCGGCGTGCCTGGGAAACTGAAATTATGAATAACTTAAGCTCGTTTTTGTCCCATTTGCCTGCATCAGCCCGTCATGATATTGTTAAATTAATTGAGAGCCACCCACTATTGTTTTCTGACCACCCCCGCCGTACGTCAGTTTTGTACCATGACATAGAAGTAGAGGGACATGCCACAACTAAGCAGCACGCACACAGAGTCATGATTGGGAAGTTAAGAAAGAAGCTTTGGCTCTCCTTCTGACAGTGCCCATCTTGATGTTAATTTGGGGTCAGGTTTTTACAGACTATAAAGCCCTCGTAGATGCGGTGGTCTCTGCCCCTGCAAGATTTCAATCTCCAGATTTGCCACAGGAAGGGGGGTTGATAATGTGTTGGCAGGTGCATTATGATGTGGGCTAGCTGTGGAATTCTTATTTCGGGGGAACTGAAGTTTTTCTTGTTTAGTTTTGTTTGTAGGTATGTTAATAGGGTTTAGTTCTGAAGGGAGGGGGTGATATGACCCACAGGTGGGTCTAGATGCCTCTATGTTTGTGTCTGTGTGTGTGTGTGTGTGTGTGTGTGTGTGTGTGTGTGTGTGTGAGAGTGGATGACGCCTTGCAGGTGCGGTCCTGGATGTCGGCTGCTGATTGGACGCACCACGGCTGAGAAGGAGGAGCAGTCGAGCCAGCCTGACGGTCATCCCTCCTCCGACCTCTCAATCACAATCAGGTTTTTTAGTGGCTGTGAGACTGAAAGTGAGTGAACATCATTAAATAAAGAGATCCTGCAGGGTCCCAATTTGACAAGTACACTGCTAGGTTTGCTGCTTCGTTTTCGCCAAGGCCCTGTAGCATTCATGACTGACATTGAGGGAACGTTTCATCAAGTAAGAGTTTCCAACCGGGATGTAAACTTCTTACGCTTCCTCTGGTGGCCAGATGGGGACATTACAAAGGACCTACAAGAGCACAGGATGCTGGTCCACATCTTTGGGGCAGTGTCATCCCCAAGCTGTGCTTCATTCAACGACAATCAGCATGACTTCCCAGCCGAGGTTATAAACACTGTTGGTCAAAATTTCTACGTGGATGATTGTCTAAAGGCTGTCAGCACGGTGGAACAAGCAATACATCTGTACCAGCAGCTAACAGACCTGTGCGGTAGAGGTGGATTTAAGCTCAATAAGTGGGTGAGCAATCATCGCTCGGTGCTGGCCGCCATTCCTGAAGAGCAGAGCGCTAAAGAGGTAAAAACACTTAACCTTGACAGAGACCAGCTCCCTATGGAGAGGGCCCTTGGAGCTCAGTGGGATGTACAGCAAGATACATTCACATTCAGCATCAGAACCAAGCTGGGATGGGATGAGGAAATCCCTCAGGTCATGATACATCCCATATATAGTTTTTCAAGCTACAACAAAGGAACTCATCTATAACAAATCTACAACCTTGTAAGGGCAAAACCTACTTGTTTTAATTCAGATTAATAAACTAAAGCTTATTCGATTATCATTATGTTGTTTTTTTTAAACGCTCATACAAAACAAAAAAAGTGGAGGGAGAGTAGTCTGAATCGTGTTGTGGAGCATTGCTCCACCTCATCCACCACACTCATTAGCGTCACATCCACTTGTAGTGCATAATTTCCGCCAACAAGCTTCTCCTGTTACGACTGCACACGTTGACTCATATTTTCTGTTCACTCGCTCACCCGTATCAGGTGATACCCTGCAAGAGTAACCATTGGCTCTTGTCTTAGACCTTCCCCGAGGTGGTTGGTGGGGTGACCCACCCAGCACGTGACCTCTACGATGAGCTCCCACCCACTGAAGTGCCATAGGAAGACACGGATTAAATAGCTTGTCCACCAGAAGGCTGTATTTTGGTGTACATAATATAAAACTTCGGCCCAGTTCTGCTTGTATTGCAATGGTTGGTGTTCCTGAAGTTTCATTTTTCGTCCCTTTTTATTTTTTACATTCATGTTTGTGATGAAATAGTATTGTGAATCGCTAGCTCGCATTGCATGCTGGGAAACAGCGTCACTCAAGGAAGTTTTGGCTTCGCTGACACGGTCCTGAAGGGAAGTGGGTTTTAGTGCACTGGAACGGGATGAATGTGTTCAATCAAGCAGTACAAACCTGATTAATTGTCTTAATACTTCACTTCGAATGGCCATATTGTTTAGGACTAGAATTAGATGACAACTTGTTCACAATATTTGCAACTATTCAATTTGACCAGCAGGTGTCAGTAGAAGACGAAATTTCATGTTGACTATTTCCTAATGGAAGTGCTCTCTTTACATTGGATTTTTCTCATAATTATTTGAAGTGTAGGCCTGTATCTGCACACAATTTGGAATTCGTCCCATTGCCCTGAGCTGTAAATTTGGACGGTGTAAAATGAAAATGGCCATCTGCAGCAGAATGAAAGTCAGATTGCATTGTCCAGGTAGGAGGAGAGCAGTCAGTCATGTTTCACCTCCAGTCAACACGCAGTGGTTCACATGAAGGTCCAAGAGGCCTACAGACCTACACTGAGTCTGGATGTGGCAGCACAGTGGCATCATTGTCTTTGTTGTGTTGTTTGGTCATTGTGATCCAATGTAATGTGAGAGAAGGACGAGTGCAGTTATATTGGAGTGAGTTATTTAGAGTGTAATAGAAGTTATAATGTAGAGTCTGTTTTTATGAAATGTTCTATCACCTGGCATCCATCCATCCATCCATCCATCTTCTACTGCCGTATCCGGAGTCAGGTCTCGGGGGCAGCAGCCTCAGCAGAGACCCCCAGACTTCCCTGGACCCAGTCACCTCCTCCAGCTCCTCCAGTGGGACCCCAAGGCTTCCCGGTCCAGCCCAGAGACCTGGTCAGCACCACTCTGACTCCCTGAGTCCCTGCTGCTCAGGTGAGGCTTCAAAGATCTGGCTGCACCTGATTGGACGGTCGTGGAGGATCTCCTTGGTCTTCTTGGTCTTCTTGGTCTCCAGCTGTTTGACCTCATGCTCTCTGTTGACCTCCTCACTCAGTCCCTCAGTGATGTAGAGCTCAGTGTAGATGCTGTTGAGGAGAGTTTGACTTTCTGCTTCTTCACCTTCAGTCACACGTTCACATCTCCTCTCCAGACTGATCTTCTGCTGCTGTAGAAGCTCCTGCAGACCACCAACCTCTGGAGCTGAGAGAAGATTGGAGAAGAAAACATCAGTGTGACAGTGTGAGCATCATTTTCTGTCCACGACTTGAAGCTGAAAGCATCCAAACTCCATTTTTCAGCTGATGTGGTGAAGCTGCTGTTGTCTGACTGTTTGCTCTAAATGTCCTCCAATGGATCTTCTCACTGGAGGTCCTGACCACGGTTATAATAGTTAACGAAAACGAACAAAATAACGAAAACTTCAATTGAAAAAAACAATTGTCACGTTCCCAGGGGTTAGGATTTTGGTACCTGCCTCGTTGGGGTTCGAAGCGAGCAGAGCTGAGACCATAAGGGTGACGTAGCAACGTTCAGGACACTGATTGGCCAAAGGCCGTCTTTCACGAAAGACCAAAACCGCCATTTTTAAATGCCTTGCGTGTGGATTTTTACATTAACACGTATTAAGAACTGAAAAGCTTATGAAACTGTACCATGGGTGAACAAAGAACTACAGACGTTTCTGTTCTCTGTGGCCGAAGAAAAAGCACAATGCAGACAGTTGTGCAGAAAGTTTAGTATTAGCTAAAATATCGGGCACACAGACGTACTTATTATGTATACATTTCTTTCCATTGTAACAGGTCACTACAAGATCTGCAATCCATTACCTAGAATTGGTTTTCCTTAAACTGATGTACAGGATTACTAATCTGACTTTGATGGGCAAATTTGACAACAGAATACAATTATGAAGCACTAAAACACAGGACCACAAAACAATTAAATGCATGATGAAATAATGATATGCTTTGTTAAATGAAATAAAATGGCATTTTCAACTAAGTCATAAAATAGTCGGTGGTGCAGTGGTTAGCGCTGCCGCCTCACAGCAAGAAGGTCGTGGGTTCGATTCCGGGGCCTGGACCTGGGACCTTTCTGTGTGGAGTTTGCATGTTCTCCCTGTGTCTGCGTGGGTTCTCTCCGGGTTCTCCGGCTTCCTCCCACACTCCAAAAACATGCATGTGAGGTCAATTGAACGTTCTAAATTGTCCGTAGGTGTGCATGTGAGTGTGAATGGTTGTTTGTCTCTATGTGGCCCTGCGATGAACTGGCGACTTGTCCAGGGTGTCACCCTGCCTTCGCCCTAAGACAGCTGGGATAGGCTCCAGCAGACCCCCGTGACCCTGAATAGGAATAAGCGGGTATAGAAGATGAATGAATGAAATCTTTATTGAATGAATGACACATTTTATTTCACTCGTGGTTTATGTAATTATTATTTTTTGCTCCATAGCTTTCATGATTCAGCATTACATGTTAAGCGTGATGAATTGCATGAAAAGAGAGAGCACTCGCTGATAAATTAACATGGTGTGCTGTTTAATTCCATGAGGACGACAAAATATTTGCACATTTGTGTTAGCTACACACATCGACAGGTGCAAGAGAAAGTGAGGAACTTCCAGGGAGGAACTTTCAAGATCGTTGAGTTTCTATTTTTAATTTTTTTTTAGTTCTGATGAAATAAATAGACCAATCATTTCATTACTTTGTCTGCTTTCCAAAGAGAGTTGCTTCGAAGAATTATCATTTATTATTCAGTGGCACATTGCTCACTTGTTTAATACACAAATAATAGTATATTATTATAATAATACTATTTTAATAATAATAATAATAATAATAATAATAATAATAATAATAATAATAATAATAATCATCATCATCATCATCATCATTATTTCTAAAATTTCCAAACAACAATCGTCAGTTGTTCCGTAAAAAATACACTGATTTCCATGTTGAATTTTGTACGGTTCGTGAGCGTCTGTCAGTGACGGTCTCCACACTGACACAACTGCGCATGCTCTATTATCCCATCAATGCGGAAGTCAAAAGGTTTTTGGGAGCCATGCGCTGGGTGAGCAACTTCATTGAAAGCAATGGGACGCCATCTTGGACTCTGGGGGCTTGCCGCACTGTCACGCAGGTTGTGACGGAGCGGGCCGGCGACGCACAGGTATGACGTGAATGATTGACAGCTACCATTCGTTCCCGTTAGCGAGAGGATTAAAAACAAACAGACACCATAATGGCATCAAAAAACTTGCAAAGGGGAAAGGTAAGTTATTTGTTTGTGATGTGGGCTGGAGAGGTGGAGGTGAAACGCTGTTGTCCCCCCCACCCCAAGTTTGTTTATTTGTCCTGCTAGCCAGCTAGCTAGCTAGCGTCGGATAAATGTTAGCTGGCTGGCTAATATTTGTTCGTCATGAATCAGCGTTTTTGTTTGTTTTATGAAAGTTGACCATGTCCTGCCATGTTGGCCTATCCTGCCATGGGAATGAGTGATTGACTCCACACCCGTTCATTCACATTCTAACAGGGAGGGCGGGAGGGAGGGCATGTTGTAGTTGTTGTTGTAGTCAGTCCCCTGTTATTGTTCAGTGGAAGTTGTCTCTCACATATTTGACTCTTAATGTTATTTTAGCCTTAACTTAGGATGAATTTACTAAGCTTAGTTTGTATTTTGTAGGCCCTTCATTAGAGATGTGCTACTGTTTTAGAATTCAAAGAAATATTTTATGGAAATACTTTATTTGGCATGGTGTTGACTATTTTAGACTGTTGTGGCAGTGGGTCATTTATCTTAGTTTTATTACTTTAACTAGTACAGTGTGTAAAGTAATGCCAAAAACTCTTAAAAATGACAGTTTTGTAATTGGGTAAAAGCTTTAAAGGGACACTGCAACCATAATGTTTAATTTAAAAACAAATGAATTTTTAATTTTCCTATATTACTGCAACATCACTGTAATAATAAAATAGGAAAATGTGCTTCTGATCTGTTTTGCTTGATGATCTAATGAGCTTTGTCTCTGCAGGAGCAATTCTAAAATATGTTGGCGCTCCAGACATTGAGCCAGAGGGATCTCCCGAACATCCTGACCAGGAAGCTCCAGGACCAACACGTTCCTCAGAACCTCCTTCTGTCCAGGTGAATAATGTGTGTTATTCTTAGTAGCTAAGCTGATAAGTGTGGGACGAAACTAAGGCAATTAAGCATTATTTTGATTGTTGGTTTGCTTTTTAGTGTTGCACTTGTTGGTTTGTTGGATTTTCTTATTTAAAGTAAGCATTTTTTTTGATGAATACTCAATCTGTTGTATTTATTGACATATAGAGGATTCTTTTCCTAGTATTATAGCGTTTGTTTGTTTTTAAATCAGTTTAACTTGCCTGAGTTGCTCAACTGAAGATAAATGATTGAGATGAATGATTAATTTTACCTGTAGCCTGTTTTGCTCACGAGGTGTAATAGATTGTGGAATCTTAGTAGACCTTAGTAGACGCACGCTGCTGAGAGTGGCAGCAATCAGCTCCGATGACCGTGGTGCTTGTAAATAAGGCAAATGCGCCATCTAGTGGGATGCAGCATGTTTATTCGTGTTGGAGCAATGACAAGTACTACTAACAAAACAAAAGATGCACAGGGTAAGAAAAATAATCATAAAGTCAAGCCCAACAAAGATAACAGATGGGCATAACTGTAACATTACATAGTAATGATTACTAGTACTACCAAAATTTCTCTATTTTACTTTTCAACTCGAACTTGAACTATTCATCCCCTTTTTTCAGCAGCCATTAAGACAAAAGGATGACACTTATGCATTGCATCAAACTGTGATGCACAAAATAAATTAAATTAAATCAAAACAATAAATAAAGTGTGCATTAAACAGGGGGCAGTGCAATACAGTACAGGACTCGACTGATATAGTGCAGTTAGGCAGTATAGCCTATAACAGCTGTTCAGCATCCATAGTAATCCACAGTCAGTGCCATAATCATCCAGTCAGTGTCATATTCATCCATAGTCAGTATAATATATATGATATTGCGCAGACCCTCGTCCTCCACCACATTAATTGGCCTGCAAGCCGTAGCCACACCCATTTAGCCCCCGCTGTTGAAAGTTGGCGTGTGGTGGACGCGGCCAGCGGTCTCCGTGCCACACCATCCAACGTGGTTTGCTTTACCTCAGAAGGGGGCGGAGGGCTCTCCGCGTCAGCTGTATGCTTCGCAGACAAGTGAAACGTAAGACTGCTCGTACTCCGGTGGAAACTAAATACAGCTTTACAGTAAATGCATATCACTTGTGTCCTGTCAAGACTGCCATCTGGCAGGGTTTTGAAGTGGAACTTTCCATTTACAATTGACGCCTTATCCATGTTAGTCCTTCCTAGTGCTCATCTACGCTCAGTGTCTTTTTCTTTTTTTTGTTGTGTTTACAAGCCGGCTGCAAGCGTGTGACTGTGTGCTGTGAGTCAATTCATTTCCCGTTTCCACAATCTACGGAGCGGCCAAAGGTTCAAAAAGCACTTTAATTAATTAATTGAATTAATTAACTATGTGGCAGGTGGGTTTGCCCCCACCTTCGCGTCATCAATCACACCTGCGCCGGAGTGCAATCTTTGCGACCCTCAGTGCGTTTACATGGTACTAGAGAAATTTGAATTATTGCCTTCGTCCGATTATGATCGGAGTTTGAGAACTCCGATTGGAATCGGAGAACTCCGATTGAGACACCCAGATAATGCAATTGGAATTCTAATTTCTCGGCCATGTATACGCCTTAGTCGGACTATTAACTGGACAACGTAAGTGCGCACGCGCCACCGCACAACTACGTCGTCTAACAAAACAGACGGCGTGAAACAACCAGCAAACGCGAATAAGAATGTTGACATTTGGAGAGAGGATGAGACCGGGGCGATGCTTTCTCTTCTAAAAGAGATGGACACATTAAAATAACACACAACGGAGACCTTTTTTAAAAGGGTAGCGCAGCAAATGCACGGCTTTGCGCACCCCTGAACAAATACGTATTCCTTCGTATTTATATTTCTACCTTTTCGTTCACATTTTTTGTAAGTTAGAAGAATTTCAACTTTGTAAATAAAAGCACAGCAAAGAGATGTTTTTCTGATTTGTTTTTATTTCGATAATTTCGCTGTTATTCTGCTGGAAACGGCGTGCAGCGGCACAAGCTTCCTCCACGGTCGGCACTTTAATGAGCGTGTGTATAACTGAAGACACCGTTCCTTTGCAAAACCTGTACACAAACTCTCCCACCAGTCTGCGCAGAACCCGCATCCAACAAGAACGAGAGTTTGGGGTCCGTGGCGACGGCACAAAGCGTAGCATCGAAGACATTGTGTTGTTGTAGCCGTCCAACAGCAAACAACGTTCTTGTCTCATGGTTATCTTTTAAGATAACCATGAGACAAGAAATAGGGTACAGCTTATCTGCAAAGTAAGTAACACGTACATTATGAACTATCATTCTATATCATAATGATGTAATATGTCAACCGAAAGCAGCTGACCAGCTGAAAAGGCTCACTCCACCCCCTCCTGTTGGGAGGAGGACACGTTCCCGTCAGTAATTCAAATTTCTCAGCTGCATGTATAGGGGGACAAGGTGAGAACTCCGATTGGATTAAGATTCCATTAAGCTCTTCCTGCAACTTCCCAGGTGGCATTGTCAGGCACCCCCCCCACAATTTTCCTTTATACCCACCATCAGAATTGTCTCCACCTCCACCAGACCCTCCCCCTCGCCACATCTCGTCTTTTTTTGATAGGCTGCCCTCGCTATTAACCTCCCTCTCATCACAGCTTTAATTGTGTCCCACAGTATGGTAGTGTCTACTGGACTATCTATGTTCTCCTCCATAGAGCATTTAATCTCTTTCTTAACCTCCTCCAGTGTTTTTGGATTATTTAGCATACCCACATTTAATCTCCAAAGTGTGTTTTTCTTCCTCTTATTTAGACAAATAATAAGGTAATTAATACTGTGTCAGTACAAGTCAGTCGTTCCTATTTTACATTCCTCTATTCTGTATCTGTCTGTAATGTTAATAAAAAAAATAGTCCTCTGTAACGGGTGGAGGTGCCTCCAAACATCAAACATCCCGAGTTCGGCTAGAGAGACGTTGACAAGTTTCGACAGGCGGGTCTGACTTCTGTTGCCATTAGTTGTGTCGAGTTTAGCTTTTAAATCATGTTGATTCAGCTCTTGCTGAGAGAGATTTGTTTCCTGTAGATCAGGCATGGCCAAACTACAGCGTGTCTCTGCCCGGCCCGCGTGAAGGCAGTCATAACCCCCCAACACCGCACCCCCCAACGAAACTTTGTTGGCACGTAACTTTGCCGAGTTAGCGTAGCGCAATAGCGATAGCGTGCTTCCCCCCCGTTAACGAGGTGTATGTACAGAATTAGTCCGGGTGCAGAATCGTTTCGGGCAGAAGTGACTGCCGATACGGCAACTCCATTGGGACATACCTCTACATCGCGTTCGAACGTGATATATGGATAGATCGCGGTACGTTTATAGAGTTGCCGTATGTGACGTAATTGGCAGTCGCCTCTGTCCAGTGGGCGAATGCCAACAACGTCACATACGGCAACTCTATTAGGACAAACTACATCGGTTGATTAAGGTTATCTTTTTTTGTCTGTCAATCCCTGGCGTATTTACAGTACTTTGTTTGTATTATGTTGTATACACGAAATTCTCTCTCTCTCTCTCTCTCTCTATCTCTCTCTCTTATATATATATATATATATATGTATATATATATATATATATATATATATATATATATATATATATATATATATATACATATATATATATATATATATACATATGTATATACATATGTATATATATATATATATATATATATATATATATATATATATATATATACATATATGTATATGTATATATATGTATATATATATATATATATATATATACATATATGTATATGTATATATATATATATATATATATATATATATATATATATATATATATATATATATATATATATATATATATATATATATATATACATATATATATATATATATACGAATGTATGTATTCAACACACACTATCTATCTATCTATATATCTATCTATCTATCACCCGCGAAATAGCGTTTTGACCGTGATCTATCCATATATCACGTTCGACCGCGATGTAGAGGTATGTCCCAATGGAGTTGCCGTATCGGGCAGTCACTACGCCCAGAACGATTCTGCACCCGGACTAATTCTGTACCTACCTACAACCCCCCCCCTTCCAGCACTACTTCCAGATGGCCCGCACTGCCAGTGAGGGGAAATGTGTCATGTAGAAACATGTCCATTTTAATAATAATGATAATGTATGAAAGCTAGGCAATGTTATGATAGTTTTGGATATCATGATATATCATAGGCATTTTTACATTTGAATTGTCATTTGATATATTTTGATGCTCCAAACAATTTCATCCATTTGACTGATTTACTGATTTGTCTCCTCCATTTCATCAGCCAAAGATGGTCTGACAGCACAGGCCAGACATTATCAGACCCTGCAGGAGCTGTACAAGAAACCAAAACCCAACCAAGATGCTGTCTCCCAAATTCTTGACCTGCAGTTTCAAGCAAGAAGATCCTTCATTGATAGTGATGTTCTGAAAGAACAGGACAAGGCCAACAAAGATCCTGGATGCATATCCATGTGTCAAGGATCTTTATCGTGTAAGTGATTAACTTGTTTTGGTTTATGATGAAAAGCAAGCATTTTTGCAGATTTTAACACTGACTTGCATTATAGGCGATGAATGAGCTGCGGCGCATTCTGGATAAGGGCAACAGAAAATTCATTGATGAACTAAAAAAAGAGATGGGAAGACTTCTGCACCAATGTGTAATTTTATGGTGTTTGGAAAAAAAATGAAGTGATGAAGCCACGCATAACGCTGGATGTAGGTGACTCATTTTGCTGTGTCTCTAATTGACTGTGTAGCTGTTTCCTTGGACATAGGATGGTTTATGTTGCGCTGAATGAATAGATGCAGAATGGTAATACTCTTCATGCTGAAAAAATAAGATTTTTTTTGTGATCAACACAAACCTAATAAGACTCATTTTTAGGAAGACTAACTTTGAACTCAAAGTTGATTTGTTCTATTCCAGTGGAAAATTCCATCGCGCTGCTCAGGCCACTCCCCACACTCTTTCCTTCACCAAGTCCACCACCGAAGAAGCTGGGACATGCCAGTGAGGCACTGCTTCATGTCATTCAGGTGAAAGTTTGTTCGCATTTTCTCACATTCAACACTTCATAGTTCCATGCATGGATGTGGCGTTTCCTTCTTCTTTTTCTTTAGCCAACAGAAGATCCCACAATGTACTCGCAGAAGAGGTCTTTCTGCACCTCTGTGTTGCTGTTTGATGGGACCCGCTGTCTCATCTGTCTTGGAGCCACTCCCGCCACCACGCTTGCCAAGGAAGACTTGAGTGACGGTCTGCTTCATCTGATGGGTTACTACTATGCCCTGCACAAATCACCTCACAAAACACCTCACATATCCAAAAGTGTGTGGCAACCCTTCTCTCTGTCATTCAGACAGAAGTGCTACAGGACACTATCCATGAGTGAGACACCACAGCCTCATACAAAAAAGACCATGGCAGAATGGAAAGATTTTATTGGGGAGTAGAGCTGTGTACTAGGCATAGGTAGTGATACACTCCCCTGATAGTTGTAACTTGAGGGTGGGTGGGAGTCTGTTGGAACAAACATGTTATCAGTGGTGATAGGAACACAACACTATATGCTGTCCCCATACTGTTTTTTTTTTTTTTTTTGTGTAACTGAGTGTCAGGGAATCTGAATCAATATTCAATAATGATGACGGTGAATATTGTAACAACACAACATTACTTGCGTTCTAGAAATGATTGCTTGAGATTGTTTTAAGATGCAATGCCTTAGTGACGTTTTTATTACAAGGCAGTGAAGGCACTGTCAGCAATTTAAGTGAATAAATAGTTGTTGACAATATTAATTCTGTTTGCTGAATTATTTTTTTTGGGGGGGAATGGGCGTAGGGGGGGTGGATGCTTTGTCTCATTTTGAGAAAAAAAAGCTAATATTGTGAACACTTAAATTAAGAAGAATTGCACTGTTAGTAGGTCTGGTTTTAAGATATTTTCATTGAAATTAAGAAAGAAGCAAACGTGAAAAAAGAATTGAGAAGCTAGTATCAAGTTTATTTGACTTAGTACAGTCCATGGAATGAGTGCTTTACTGTTTATTTCAAGAGTTTTTCCATTCTTCAAATGCCTAGATATATCGTCTTATTTTAAGAAATCTTACCAAGTCTAAATATCTTACTGCATTGGCAGATAATTTGACTTGTTTCTAGCCTGTTCTTTCTCAATTTAAGTGTTTATTTCTTAGATATATTTTGCAGTGTGTGGACACCGAGGGGAGCTCTAGAATTGGCTCATTCAACCGACCAACGAGCCAATCAGCAGCGGCGTCACAGGCCCTCCTCCTTCTTTGTTCTCTCTCTCACTTTGACTTCTGCACTGGACAGCTAGGTTTGTGGAGGGAAGGTTGGAACAAAGTAAGGACGGGGTACCCCATACATTCATGTACGTAGAGTCACTAAGTCTTAAACTCACCAGGTTTGTATCGCTTATCGATAACCCTAATGCCATACAAGTCTATGAGGGTCAAAGGTCAACTTTGTCCTAGGGACATGGGGCCACTTTCAGGTTCATCAGGATCCTCCTGGACACACCCACACCAAATTTGGGGCTTCAAGCCCATGAGGAATCCCGAAACCCTCACTCTAATTCCAGCCTTATCGCTAACCCTAATGCCATACAAGTCTATGAAGGTCAAAGCTCAACTTTGTCCTAGAGACATGGGGCCACTTGCTTTTTCATCAGGAGCCCCCAAGAAGCGCACACGCCAAATTTGGGGCTTCTAGTTCTTGAGGAACCCCAAAACCCTAACCCTAATTTCAGCTAACCCTAGTTTCAGCCTTATTGTTAACCCTAATTCAATGCAAGTCTATGGAGGTCAAAGGTCAAATTTGTCCTAGAGACATGGGGCCACTTTCAGGTTCATCAGGATCCTCCTGGACACACCCATGCCAAATGTGGGGCTTCTAGCCCATGAGGAACCCCGAAACCCTCACTCTAATTCCAGCCTTATCGCTAAACCCTAATGCAGTGCAAGTCTATGAAGGTCAAAGCTCAACTTTGTCCGAGAAACATCAAGTGTTTTTTTCATGAATCATTCATCAATGTTAAGAGTTTGCTTTGTGGAGAATTCACAATAAAAATACATTGACACTGTCAAAGATGGACTCAAGCACTATTATTGAGCTATACTGTGAGTGATGTGAAGCTTTTGACAAGCGCTGCGCAAAGGAGGCCCATTTGTTTTTGTTTTTTTTCAGGGGGCCCAAAATTCCTGGCGGCGCCCCTGAGCGGGCATCTCCAACACTAAGGCAGTGGAGCTGCCGGCCACGAGAGAAGAATTAACCAGTCCATTGAAACCATTTGTTTGGTCTAGTGAGTGGCAACAGTCCTTTGAGGATCTTAAGTGCTTTCTCAGCTGTAACCCTGTTGTGTCTGCTCCAAATTTTTCCTCATTGGCTAGAAGCCCCAAATCTAGCGTGGGCACTTCTTGGGGGCTCCTGATGAAAAAGCAAGTGTCCCCATGTCTCTAGGACAAAGTTGAAAATTCACCCCATAGACTTGCATTGAATTAGGGTTAACAATAAGGCTGAAACTAGGGTTAGGGTTAGGGTTAGGGTTAGCTGAAATTAGGGTTAGGGTTTCGGGGTTCCTCAAGTACTAGAAGCCCCAAATTTCGCGTGGGCGCTTCTTGGGGGCTCCTGATGAAAAAGCAAGTGGCCCCATGTCTCTTGGACAAAGTTGAAAATTCAGCCCATAGACTTGCATTGAATTAGGGTTAACAATAAGGCTGAAACTAGGGTTAGGGTTAGGGTTAGGGTTAGCTGAAATTAGGGTAAGGGTTTCGGGTTCCTCAAGGACTAGAAGCCCCAAATTTCGCGTGGGCGCTTCTTGGGGGCTCCTGATGAAAAAGCAAGTGGCCCCATATCTGTAGGACAAAGCTGAAATTTCACCCCATAGACTTGTATGGCATTAGGGTTAGGGTCCAAGAGTACACATACACATTTTCTTTTGCTTTATTGATTTAAGCTCATCGTCTCCAGCTGCAAAGGTACAGAAACCTTTCTGTGTTTTGATGTCGTGTGTGAGAAAACATCAACTTTTTCTTTAAACTTGTGTTATCATTGTCCTTCATTGGAAATGACACAATCTTTCATTTCATTGTTCAGATGCCGAACACCAAGGCATTCCGTCGCTCTCTGGCCATGAAACGACGCCTGGAGCAAAAACGGGATTGGACACCTTTTCCACCTCGGAAGGACTTTGAACGTCGTGAGTACTTCCACGTTCATGATTTCATGTTCTGCCTGTGTTGTTATGTTGTATTCCAAATAAATCTTACACCAACATATATTTAGATTTTTCTTTTTTGTTAATTTACACATGCCGCGGTACTGGTCAGCGACCTGGGTGCGAAGATGGCCCGTTTTGCTCCTGACTGACAAAACAGTGCAAGTTCGTTCTTAAGGCCCAGCAACCAGACAAGAAGGTATGGGTCGTGATTTTGTCAAGCCACGAGTTTCTTTATGTTTTTGTTCTGGTGGTGGGAGACTCACATCTCTGTCCACTTGTGGATGGTTTTGTGTTCTCGCCCCTGGCAACAACCTTGAACACGGGCTTGTAACAGACTCCGCCCAGGATTTTGCTGCGCTACTGGCAACTGTGTTGGACCGCTGGCCCAAGGTTTGTTTATCTGCTGTGACAAACAAATTTGAACACATGAATGTCATCGCCACTTTGTTTTATCAATATCAAGTAATTCCATGATCCATAGTTCAATAACAAGAATATTCATGAATTTATTTTGCATTTTTATGTTTGTTTGGGGTTTTTTGTAGGTGTTTGTGCTTGACTTTCCATCTCGCCTGACTGTCAAGCCAGAACTACAAACAGCGCTACGTCAAGTATATCATCGTGTTGCTGCACGCATGGGTGTGTAAAATACATATTTTTGTTGTATTTTTTTCTCTTCAGTGACACTGTGCTAACAGATATTTCTTAGAATTGTGTGATTACATAATTGATTATGTGACACTTCTTCCAGGTGTAACATTTGTGTATATGGCCGATCACCTCCCCCTTCGTCAGCTGTACATGGTGGTGTTATGATGGTGTAAGTTTTGCCTTCTTCAGCCTTACTTGCTCTTCATTTGATATGACAAATATGTGTTAACATGTTGTTTTCTGTTTAGGTGCACCTCAGGACTGATTTTGGTGGAGCGTCTGCATGCTGCATGCTCCATCAGCTCGTACCCCCTTCACCTAGGCCAGGGGTGTTGTGCCACAACCAATCATCGCCCAGGGTGTCTCCCAGAGTGGTTGTGACAGGTCCTGTCCACATGCCAGTGTATGGACCCGCTCCTGAATGGACTCTTGTTGGACAGGAGGTTGAGGTAACCTGTTCATCCCTCTTTTTCCCCCTCCCCCCCAATCTTGTATTTGTCAAACAGTGCAACTTTTTATTTTAAAAATGAACACTTATCCTAAGTTGACTCTTATTTCCTCTCCTCTTTTTTTTATAGACAGTACCAACAGCTGTTGAGACTGCATTTCACACAGACATCCCGTCCAATCCCGTGTGGTTCAGTGAGGCTAAGGCTTAATCTCTCCTGTCCTGTTTGTGGGGGCGCTAATCCCGTAAGAGTCAAGTAGGCGTAAGCAGCGGCCGGTGAATAAGACGAGTTAACAACGGAAGAGCACATGCAAGAACGGCGGAAAATACCAACAACGGAAAACAAATCAAAGACCCACCCGCAAGTTACCACTCTAAAGTGTGGACCCACTTTGGCTTTTACGAGACGGATGACGGGAGGAAACTTAAATAAAGAATATGCAATCTGCAACAACTGTTTTGCGAAGGTAAAATACAATGGCAACACTACGAATCTGCAGAGCTGCCTCGTTCGCTATCACCCGTCCCGTTTTTCCCAGAATTGTTCTCTTTTTTCACCACCTGTCCCGGGAAAGATAAAATCTCTCCCGGGACACAATTTGTCCCGTTTTTTATGGAAAATGACAAAAACTCATTTAATTTCCGTCTGTGGTCTAGATAGGGTTGCCAACCCTCCCGTAAAATACGCGATTGTCCCATATTTGGCAACTAAAAAGCCTGTCCCGTAATGAACTGATGGGGGACGCACTTCACTTTGTCCCGTATATTTTGGGGACGCGTTTATTTATTTATTTATTTTGTCTGCATCATTTTTTTTTTATTGATTTTCAGAATCGGGGCAGTGAAAGGACTTTTTTTCCCTCTTTCATCTTCCCGTCGGTTTGTATATCCCAAGTCCCCAAGTTGAGATAAGACAAGTTGCTACTGACTTTACATTACCAGAAAGCACTGTCCTTGTTTACATGAAAGTTATTAATGTTCATGCACTTTAATATGTTTGCTTGTGCAGTGCACGTTTGTTTGTACATTATACAAAGTTTTGGAATAAATGCAAGATCACAGGCATTTTCCTTTTTATGGCTATTTTTTTCTTTTTCAGTCACATATCGTCTGCAAAATTTCGAAGATATCGTGTGTCGTGATGTTGTCATTAGCGTGGGCCAAATATCGTGACAGTATCGAATCGTGGGTTAGCCGTATCGCCCCACCCCTATTATCAACACAAGATCACATATGTACAGTACATGTACAGTTTAATTAGTGTGTTACTTTGTTTATGAATTAATTTCTTTATGTTCTTCCAGATGTCCAGCCTGAGACGTCGATCAGCACGCGTTGCCTCAAAAACCAAAACAAACAAGTGACATGTTGGTATTTGGGATATGTGTATTTCATTGTGTGCATCTTTGTGATAGGACAATAAATGCAGTTCTTTAAACGTTACTTTGTGTCCTTGTATTTGCAGGTGTGGGCAACACGTTCAACTGTCCACATGACTGAGTATGCCTCCAGCAATGTCACAGCAGTGCAGCAGTCTTGTACTTATTCATTTCCACTTCATCACCTGTGTGTGTTTTCTAGGCTTTACACCGATCTTATCGGCTGTATCGGATCGGCCGATATTTGGCATTTTTAGAAACGTTCATGATCGGGCGTCATGTCATGAATCACCGATCAATGACGTCATGGTCGTGTTGAAACTTTTTTAATCTGTCTCATTTCCTCCAAAGTAGTTTCACAGCATCGACATGTTTATTTGTTTGTATCCGAGTGTTATGTAAATGTATAGATTTGGGTTTACATTGTTGTCAGTTCCTTTTGTCTGCTGTGTGTCCGTTTGGGCACTAGATGGCGCAGTAGATCCTAAGTTCCCTTTTTTTTTGCTTGTTCCAGGTGCGGAAAGGTGATTGGCTGGTGCCAATATTTAAGGAGAAGGACTTCAACAACTCGGTCTCTTTGTCCTTCTCCCAGCTCCCAACCAGAGGCCATGTGCCGCAGCAGCAGCATTCTGTGTTCAGCCATCAATTCTGTTTTGTAATCTATTTCAGTTCCCTTTGTGTCCACGTAGCCCGTAGGGGAGGGAAGCCATTTGTGTTGTGACCCTTTTCTCCTGTGTTTTAGTTAAGGAAGTTAGTTTGACTGTCATTTATTTGATTGTTTTCTTCATAGGTAAGATCCATAAGAGAGCCATTTTGTTTGTTGTTTTGGCCATGCCCTCCCTGACGCCAGTGCAATGATGGTGACGTTTAATAAAAACCATCCTGTGGACGAAGCACCTTTGTCTAATTTGAGAGCTGGGAGAAGGGGGGGAGCCTTTATGTTGTGTCCTGGTTCCCCCTAGGCCGGGGCATAACACCGAGAGCTAATGATTCATGATTCAAAAACCTTCATTTTCGTCTTCGTGCCTCTTCCTGTTTTGAGTACTGTCGCTATGTGACGGACAATAAAGTTTCTTTGAATCTTCACGACAGCAACATCCATGGGCGACACAAACAAACGTGTCGGGGGTGTGGAAGTTTTTCAAAGTGAGAGAAACAGACATAGCACAAGCTATCTGCAATATATGCAACGCTACAGTACCTAGCGGGGGAACTTTGGTAAAAAATTTCAACACCACAAATTTAATCAGGCACTTGGAAAAGATACACACAGAGGAGCATGTCGAGTTCAAGAAACACGCGGAGAAAGAAAAAGAAAAGCAAACTCTGAAACGGATGCTAAAGCAAACAACTTTAGACGGTGCTCGTGAGAAGGCAAGGGGTGTACAGAAACAAGTATTTATTGCCCCTAACGTGATCGGATCGGTGATCGGTTTATTTAAACTCACTGATCGGTGATCAGCACAAAAATCGTGATCGTGTAAAGCCTAGTGTTTTCCTTTCTATGTTTATTGGCATAAAATCACATCTTTCTTATTTTCATCAGGTGGAGGCGACGCCACAGATGACCAGAGCTGTGCCCGTGGTTCCTGTGGCTCCCGTGGTTGCCAGCACCAAGCCAGAGGAGGCCAGCACCGTCCAGGAGGCAACACAGAAGATCAACTAAGCTAAGGAGGCTTTTCTTTCTTCTTCTGTTGCCTCTGACTGCTCCGCTCGTTCTACGCCTCGCACATGTGATTTGTGATCCATCATCAGTTAGTACTAGTGAAGATGCAGTGGCAGATCATGGCACTGGTATTAGATTAGCCAAGGTTCTGCATGGTCACGGTTTAAAATTCCAGCACCAGCTGGCAACAGTGAGTCACTTCAGAAGAGCAAAACTCCTCACTTTGACATGGATAATTCTGATGTAGAGTTTGTCAGTGCTGTGACCAATGAAGAGTGTAACTTCTCTCCCCTTGATGTTGATGTTTGTTTAGACCTTTGCAAAAACTTGAAGATTCATTTGGACCGTGCGAGTTTTCCAATTTCTGATTGCAAAGGCCCATTAGGTTCGCCGTGTACAAATGAGAATGTAGAGGCTGATGGAAACTGCTTCTTCAGAGCCATCAGTCAAGCTGTGACTGGTTTATAGACACAGAAGTGGAAATTCAGGTTGCAGCAGATTGTTTACGATTAGATGTGTACACTTTTATCGATGGTCATGGGTTGAAGTACAGCTCTTGCAAGAAACAATTCTCACATTGTATATATTTATGGATGTATTTGTTTTATATGGAAGCAGTTACCATAATCCAAATTAAAATAAGAATATAATAACAGAAATGCTTTTTCATTTTAAGAACGAAGCTGCATTATTTGACTCATAATTAAAATGGTTAATAAGTCATTCAATCTGCATTTTCATTTTCTTCTTCAAGACTGCTCATTCTTGTACTTAATTCAAATGAAAAAGGAAAACACATTTGAGATTTAATTTTCAAAACATGCACCAGCAAAGAGTTACCAAAATTCAATATGAAAAGTAAAATTCAAAAATGAAAAAGCAATAGCAGAATGCTTTTTCATTTTAAGAACGAAGCTGCATTATTTGACTCATAATTAAAATCATTAATAAATATTCCTATATGCATTTTCATTTTCTTATTCGTGTCGCACCTTTTATGACACAATCAAAAAGAAAACTGAGAGCATTGCTTTTTAATTTTCGTGGTCCTGCCCTGCACAAGAGTTACCACAACTCGAAAACGAAATCGCAATCTCAAAGTAAGCGCGCGGCGCAGGAAAGTGACGTCAGCAGCTCTCCACCTCCGCTGTGGGTATGGCGGTATGACGCCAAGTGTCATTTGCCTCCTGTTATGTGTAAATTCTAATGTTTGTGAATTTAATAAATGTATATATATACTGTATATTTAAAAAAAAAAAAGGTATAGCGGTATGACACCACTTTGCCATCGTTACTTTTCACGTCATTGAAGTTGCCGGTAAATGAGATTTAAATCGCCGAAAAACGTGGACCACTGACGGATCTCGTTGGTCGGACAGATTTGAGCATGGCGCACATTGACACAATTGTTCAAACCCTGCTGGATTTAGCTTCCCAGGTGGAGTTGAATAGTGTATCTGAATCTGATGCTCGGGACCGAGTTGAGCAGGTATTCTGCCGTCCCAGATACGGACGCAAACAAGGTTGCCCTAGCCAACCTGTTGTCAGTTATGGAACACCTTGATGCACCAGCACAACATCAAAGCTAAAGCTATTTGTTACATGGGTGGAGTAACAGCTGTTCGGCGTCGGCCACCAGTCCATTCGTCGCAGGATGCGATGCAACGGATCATTGCTTCCGTTCAGCATCGGCCACCAGTCCATCCGACGAAGGATGCGAAGCAACAGATCAATCCGTCGACTGGTGGCAGATGCTGGTGCGAGATCTGTCAGTGGTCCTCGTTTTTCGCCGATTTAAATCTCGATTTCCGGCAACTTCAATGACGTGAAAGAAGTAACGATGGCAAAGTGGTGTCATACCGCCATACCTTTTTTTTCTTTTCTTTTCTTTTTAAATAAAAAAAAAATAATATATATATGTATATATATATATATATATATATATATATATATATATCTTTATTAAATTCACAAACATTAGAATTTACACATAACAGGAGGCAAATGACACTTGGCGTCATACCGCCATACCCACAGCGGAGGTGGAGTAACTCTTGTGCAGGGCAGGACCACGAAAATTAAAAAGCAATGCCCTCAGTTTTCTTTTTGATTGTGGCATAAAAGGTGCGACACGAATAAGAAAATGAAAATGCATATAGGAATATTTATTAATGATTTTAATTATGAGTCAAATAATGCAGCTTCGTTCTTAAAATGAAAAAGCATTCTGCTATTGCTTTTTCATTTTTGAATTTTACTTTTCATATTGAATTTTGGTAACTCTTTGCTGGTGCATGTTTTGAAAATTAAATCTCAAATGTGTTTTCCTTTTTCATTTGAATTAAGTACAAGAATGAGCAGTCTTGAATAAGAAAATGAAAATGCAGATTGAATGACTTATTAACCATTTTAATTATGAGTCAAATAATGCAGCTTTGTTCTTAAAATTTAAAAGCATTTCTGCTATTGCATTTTTATTTGGATTATGGTAACTATCTGCTTCCATAGTTACACATACCATAGTAAATGCTTCAGCAGAGTTTTATGAGGGTGTTTTTTTTTTTGTTGTTGAAAGTGAAAATGTTGTTTTGAAAATGACTGCTTACAGGTCCATCTGTTTACTCTAACCAAGCATTCAGAACGAGTTGTCCAACACCGGTTTAATTTTTCAGGAATTGTTGACTTTAAAGAATCACGTTAATGTTCATTAATTCATGGAAGTGAAGAATAATTAAAGTAAATCTTAAAGTAACCTTGTGCTTCTGTGTTTCTCAATGTTTCAACAACTTTGTTCTGAACATAGTTAAGTTCTTTCACATGGCTACTTTTATTTAACAGCTCTTTGCACACACGACCTTCAGGTCAAAAAGTAAATTCAGTAAATAGCATCACCATAAGGATTGCGTAATAACAGAAACAAAGGAGTGCAGTAAATAACCGATATCCCTGTGTATTTTTAAAAGGAACACTAGAGATTTAACAATACACAAAATAACAGGAGGTTCACAACAATTTAGTGTCCATTCTCTGGATAGGGTCAGGGGGAGGCGCACTGCAGTGGAATAAGTGTCCATCCTGTGGAGAGGGTCGGGTGGTTTAGAGAGATGCAGTGATGGCCTCTCTTAGGTGCAAATACAAGTTCACAGCCTGATACGGATCTGTTGGTGGAGCAAGATGGGACTCAGCCATATAGATGATACAGAGTTCATAAATATCTGGATTACATGGTACAGCCAGCCGAAAGACACATTCATTTTTGCACAGTTGAATGTGTTCATCTTCAACAGGGGAGAGAAAATCTGTTGTTCGGTCAAGTTCAGGAACAGCATGCGTCACATTAGGCCGACCGCTGGGGACGTTCAGGTTTCTTGATGGCCTGATGTTGTGTGCATTCCACACCTGTGCAGTGTCATCCAACTCATCCTGTAGAAAATGTATACATTTAGGAAGAGCTGTGCCAGCAGAACATAAATAAAACACTAAATTACAGCATTCACACATGAGCAACCCCACCCTCTCCCTCCCTCCCTGTCTCTGTTCATCCCTCCCCCCCCCTCTTTCTCCCCATCTCTTATCCTCTCTGTTTCTACCCTTCTGTTCCATCTCTCTCCCCTTCCATCTCTGTTCCTTTCCCTTTGCTACCCCTTCTCTTTAGCATTCTTTTTCCTTTCCTCCCGTCTCTGTCGGCCTGTCTTCCCACACACCCCCTTTCCAGTTTCTGTCCTCCCTCCCCTCTCTCTCACTCACATACACATGCGCACAAAATGAAAATAAAACATTATTCATGAACTCACCTGTATGGAGGCCCATACAACAAAACTGCAGGAGACTTTTGTCCAGAAACTCGCCATCAAAATGCCCGTTGTCTCTGAGGTCTGATAACAAGGCTAACCAGAACTCCATGCGCTGGCCACGCAGGAAACCCCACCAATATTCAATTCTTTGATTGGCGGTGCTGGCCCCCTCCAAGTAACTATCGAGGGTGTCGTCTGGTTGAACAGGGACGAGGAAACGCTGGAAGCCTCTAACATGGCCATTTTCGGTTCCAAGGTCGCCTCGAACAACTCTAGGGCACCCCCCAAAACGCTGTACCGCTTCTATGTAGCACCCTCCAATTACTTTTGGGTCACTACTTGTTGTGTAAGCATTGAGCCAGATTATTTTTCTTGAAAAGCCATCGATACATCCATTCACACAAATACCATATGGCTTCAGTTCATCATATGAGTCCAGGTGCCAGATGAAGTTGAGAAGTTTGAGAAGTAATTCCTCCGTCTGAGACGCCCCGCTTGCCTTAATGACACTCCTCTTGGATCCAGCTCCTTCAAAACCAAACGCATTTTCTCTGCATTTAGCATACATCCACCTGTACCCGTGAAGCTGCCTGGGGTAATGTAGCTGGTTGCTAATGGATTCAAACAGGATCGCCAGGACGGAATAAGCTTTGCGTGGCACGAGTCCCCTTGGAATGTACAGCTGCATCCCACTCTAGACTGATCAAACCCGACAAAGAAAACAAATCCTGAGTCACTAAATATTAAGAAGATGATTAAAAGGATTGGTATGTTTGATGTATGGAGGGATTTTCATCCATCCACTAAACAATTGACTTTTTACTCTCACCCTCATTCAGTTTACTCGTGGATCGATTATTTCTTTATGTTCAGAACAGACAGACACAGGGTTTTAGATTGTAGAATTGCTGTTAGCGACATATCAGATCACTCAGGTGTATATGTGAAAATAAATGTAGGTGTCCCACACAAAAACACTATTTGGAGACTCAACACCTCCCTATTAAATTACACCTGATTTGAAGATTACATTAGGAAAGAAATTAAGGAATATACAGACCTTAACGGTAGCACAGTGACGTCACAGAGTATTTTATGGGATGCTGGAAAAGCAGTATTGCGTGGGAAGATTATAAGTTGGGCATCACAAAGGAAAAAAGAAAAACTTAAACACCTTAACGACTTGACAAGTAAATTAGACTCACTGGAACGGAAGCATGTAGAGACTAACGACCCCACCTTATTGGAACAAATAACCGTAGTAAAATCAGAACTAAATAAGAAACTGAACGACCAGGAGGAACTTACATTTAAGTATATCAAACAAACCCACTATGAAAATGGACCCCGTGCTAAAAAAACTCTTAGCCTGGAGACTTAAAAAACAACAGTCTGGAAGATCCATATATAAAGTAAAGGACCCGGTCACCAACCAGATGTGTTATAAGCCAGAAGCAATACATAAGTCTTTTGAATCATACTACAGGAATTTATACACTCAACCCGAATTAGCAGAAGCAGTAACAGTCAATCAATTTTTTGAAATCCCTAGACCTGCCATCTGTTGTCACAGAACAAAATAAGTGCTTAACTACAGAGATTACAAATGCAGAGGTCGACAAGGCAATTTCTAAACTGAAAACAAGCAAAGCAGCCGGGGGAGATGGACTACCAGCAGAATGGTATAAGACTTTTAGGGACTCTGTGACCCCACTGCTATTTATTAAATTGTTTTAACTATGTCTTAAAAGGTGGCGAGACCCCACCATCTTGGAAACAGGCCATATTATCTGTAATACTGAAACCAGGGAAAGATAGGACAGATTGCAGCTCATACAGACCTATCTCAGTTTTAAACACTGATTATAAAATGTTCACTTCAATTATTGTCAACACACTAGAAAATATTATCCCGAACCTAATTGACACGGACCAGACAGGTTTTGTTAAAAATAGACAAACACAAGACAATGTTAGACGAGCTATACATCTGTTACATATAATGAGCAAAGGAAACACAATGTCCTTAGCAATTAGCTTTGACACAAAAAAAAGCTTTTGACTCTGTTCTATGGGAATTTTTATACCTGGTCCTGCAACGTTTTGGCTTTAACAATACAGTTATAAAATGTTTAAAATTCACCTGTGGCCCGGATCAGAATAAATGGCAGTCTTTCAGGTACAATCCGTTTGGAGAGGGGTTGCTGACAGGGCTGCCCACTGAGCCCCATCTTGTTTGCTCTATTTATAGAGCTACTTGTTCAAAAGATTAGGGAAGACCCAGAAATCACGGGAATACTATTCAAAGGGAAAGAATATAAGACATGTTTATATGCAGATGACATCCTGGTGACTTTATCCGACCCGGATACTTGATTTTTACAACCGAATAGATACTTAAAAAATGGTTATTTCACCACAATTGTTATTTCTACTCCAATCGCTACCTGTACAAATACCCAATAAGAAATTCAGTGAATGGAATCGGATCATTTCTAGATTCATATGGCAGAACAAGAAACCAAGGGTATGCTACAAAACATTACACTTAACAGGGAGGGATGTCACTCCCATGCTTGGAGGACTACTATAAAGCAGCACAACTGCAGTATATAGTCTACTGGTGCAGGGCGGGTTACGATGCAAAATGGAAGGAGCTAGAATTTGACCAACTAGATATCCCACTTCAATCTCTGCTGGGTGACAAAGCTTTCAAGACTATATACTCTAATAACCTATGTGATGTTATAAAAACTCCCCTAAATATTTGGTACAAAGAGATGAGCAAAGCGCACCTGGAAAAAAAATCTCGGTTATTAAGATGGGTCGAACATGATAGAGTATTCTTGTGTTATTCTTTACCTTGGTTTATATTGTATGATCACTAGTAGCATGTGTAAACTGTTAGAATCCTAGGCTAACATATACGCATCGTATTTCACTTTGTTTTATGGCCTGCCACTGATGTGCTCATCCTCTCCCTGTACAGGATATGAGCTGTGAAATCGGTCAACTATCGTATAGTCGTTGGTTTGTCTCTCTCTGTTCTCCTCCCTGTTCTTTCCTTATCTTATCCCCTCCCAGTCCTGTGTATAAGAGACCTTCTTCCTCCTTCCCACCTTGCACTCGCACTCCCATTTTACTGTGTTTTGTGCCTCGGAGCTCCGATCCCTTTTTTTATTGTTTGTTCATTAAATTACTTATTATCCCAGTATTCCTCTTCGCTCTTTTCCACAACAATTTGGCGTCACGAACAGGATTGCTGGAGACCCGTCAGTGGAACTCTGGGACGTCGAGGGCCGCGGACCAGGAACGGAGGAAACTCCTCGTTCCCCCTCTACCTCGAACCAAGCATTCAGAGATGAGAGGATCGGCGTCTAAGAGTGGATCTGATCGGCTTCACGTCTATCCAAGCGAACCTGGAAGGGAAGTGCTGATTCAGAGATCGGGTGAGAAGTAATTGTTCTTGTCTCAGACATATCAGTGACCAGTGGGTTGTTTTCCTTGTCGTCTACGAACGGTCCCGGGGCAGGACGGAGCGCATACGTTAACCGTGCCTGTCAGGTCGGTGTTGATTCTGAATCAACACTGAAATTCCCGCTCCACAAGTGAGCCGGAAGCTTCTGGTAGGTAAACTACCAGAGGGGTGAGTTTTTTCTCCACCTTTTTGCTCCAGTGTAAGAAAAAGGGGTGCACGGGGACGCCTGTGTATTTTCTGACTTGGAATTTTGTGAAAACTTAGTGAAAAGTCAGAGTAATAAGTCTAGCTAGACAGTGCTGGGGAAGAACCAGAGCAAAGTGGCTGCTGCTGTTCCCCAGGGGGGACCAATTGTGGACGACATGAGGAAAAAATATGGTCCAGATTGTCTTGACATGTTGGGAATTTGGGTTGAAAAGTATGATTTCCCAGCAGGGGGATCACTGAGTTTGGAGGAATTGAGAAACCTCCGGGATAAATTGAAGATAGCAGAGGGAAAGGTTACAAAAAAGAAAAACCCAAACAGGTGGGAGATTCAAATCATCAAAGATCATGAAAGGTGTTTTTCATTCTGGAAACCTGAAGCAGAGGTCAGGGACAGGAAACAAGTAAAGAAAACAAAAACAAACGTGTGAACAGCGCTGGGCGCTGGAGCACAGGGGTGACAGAGATAACGGCAGAGGGTGCACACACTCACACACACTCCCCAGAGGAGGGAGAAAAGGAGCCGCTCACACACGAGCATTCAAATGCACCAAATCATCTGTATCCTTCTCTTACAGGCCCGAGGGACCCTCTCCTGGACATGCCTGTCTTCCCTCCTCCCGCCTGCCCTCATCCAACGCTACCACCGTACAACCCTGCGCACTCCAGCACCGACGCCGCAGCGTCGCCACGTTCATCAGGACTGCCGTCAACCAAACGGCCAGCCTCATCACTGCTTTCAGACAAGGGCTGCTCCCCCAGATCGCCAAAGCAGTTAACACAAGCTGCTGCGTGGGGATTGAAGATGCCCGGCTGACAGAGGTCCGACGTCATGCAGTGCACGCTGAGAGGCTTCTGCAGGAGGCCAGCGATGCAGAGGACAAGAAGATAAAGCGTGCCTCCCTCACCATGATGAAGCACCTCAGTGACACGGCGAGACGGCCCTACAGGAACAACGACAACCGACGAAGGGCGACTAGCGGAGACAGAGGCGAAAAGGGGGCGTGCCACATCTGCGGCCGAATGGGTCACTGGGCCAGAGAATGCCCTGACAAAGGAAGAACCATGCCCACCGCAGCCAAGAGAGTGATCGCGAGGACCGGAAAAGAGGATCCAGAGGGGACCAGGACGTGTTTATGTAGCATAATTGTGGCAAAGCACTGTTCCTGCTTTTGTTGTGGTTTGTGGCGTGTGTGAGAGTGATCAGTGAGCAGGGTGCAGTTACCCACTTCTACCAGTGGAGGTCGTGTTCGCCCCGGGGAATAACGCTAGAGAGGTCTCAAGTGGCTCATGAGACCTATGTGGAGCGAACCGTCGTAGCGGACGTTAACGTGTGTGTTATCTGTTGTGCTTCCACAGGTGAGAAGGGGAAATGGTTGAAAATAAGAGCAAATGTATGTGTGGCTGTTTCGTAATTGAAGTCCGAGATCGAGGGTATGTGAGTTAAATTTACGTTTTGAATGTATCGTCTCTGAGTGATGTGGGAAATGTGGGAAACGACATGATTAATAAGTTCAAGTCGAAGTCGGGTATGGATCTGTGTTTTGAAATGTAAAAAGTAGATAACGCTCGAGAGGAAGTCTCTCAAGTGGCTCGTGAGACCTATGCGGAGCGAACCGTAGTAGCGGACGTTAACATGTGTGTTGTCTGTTGTGCTTCCACAGAAAACCAAAATAAAAGCTTCTAAAGAAACAAAGAAAAACAAAAATAAATGTGTCTTCGCAACATTACCATGCTACATTTACGTTTGACTATCTGCTTTAATATAAAACCACAACAAATGTGTTTTATAATTGTCTTTATATAATCTACAAACGTATTTGTATGATCCAGGGAAAATTCCAAAATTGCGAAACTCATTGGAAGAATGAAGAAAATCTGTTCGATTGTTATTGTCATGAACATGAATCACAAAACATATATATATATTTTTTTTCCATGTGTCACTTTAACAGAGACAACACCATCTGTAATTACTATGTTTGGTTGCATTTCCCTGGCAGGCAAAGATAGATGGAAGAGACATCCTTCTGGGTAGAAGATGGGACTGGCTTGTCTGTGGATGGTGGAGGCTCGCTGGGCTCATCAATCCGTCCATCCATTCACCTTGTTCGTCTCATCCTGACTGCAGCACGCCACTGTGGAGGCTTGACATAACACACATTAGATTAATAACAGAAAAGCAAAATGTGACTTATGGTGTATTATTTAGTGTGCTTCAGTTGTAATTTTCATAATAATGACTGTTTTGCTGGCTTCACACAATATATATAATTGGCCTGTCTTAGTTAAAAGCCCACTCACCACGACAAGGTGAAGGCCAAGAGTGGGAACACAAACACAGACCAGAAACGAACAGGACAAATCCAGACAAGACTACAAAAAACACAAACACAAATATCAATCACTTTGACCACTATCTTTTTTCACAAGAACTTTTATTTCTTTACAAATTGAACCTTAGATTGTGTCACAACAAACTAAATAAACCCTTGAAACAGCCAACAAAACATGAAATAACACTTCATCAATATTATAATGAGTATCCTCATTGTATGTCCTTGTATGGTTCAATGCTGACACAATAAAATAAAAATGAAAAATAAAGACAATGTCTCTTTTTTGGCACGACTGATTGTAGTTGACTATAGCTCTTATACTTAGCCTGACAGTTTGTGCAATGAATTGTATTATATCCTAAAACAAGACTAAATAGCCCATAGTTTAAAGATATGTTCAATAGTAAGTGTTCAGTGGGTCAGATGTCAAATGTGATCTATTTAAAATGTAGAATAGATGAGCTAAATAACACATATATAATACACATTGATGGGAATTGAACCGTCGCCTCAGTCTTGCAAGTCCAAGATTGTCATAATGTACCACAAACCCAAATCACACTCCCTTTTTTCATCGAAGCTGTTTGAGTAGCGTTAGCACACCGTGATTCCTCATCAACTACAGGCCTACACTTCAAATAATTATGAGAAAAATCCAACGTAAAGAGAGCACTTCCATTAGGAAATAGTCAACATAAAATTTCGTCTTCTACTGACACCTGCTGGTCAAATTTAATAGTTGCAAATATTGTGAAGAAGTTGTCATCTAATTCTAATCCTAAACAATATGGCCATTCCAAGTCAAGTATTAAGACAATTAATCAGGTTTGTACTGCTTGATTGAACACATTCATCCCGTTCCAGTGCACTAAAACCCACTTCCCTTCAGGACCGTGTCAGCGAAGCCAAAACTTCCTTGAGTGACGCTGTTTCCCAGCATGCAATGCGAGCTAGCGATTTCACAATACTATTTCATCACAAACATGGATGTAAAAAATAAAAAGGGAAAAGGGGAAAAATGAAACTTCAGGAACACCAACCATTGCAATACAAGCAGAACTGGGCCGAAGTTTTATATTATGTACACCATAATACAGCCTTCTGGTGGACAAGCCATACTATTTAATGCGTGTCCTACTATGGCACTTCCATGGGTGGAAGCTCATCGTAGAGGTCACGTGCTGGTTGTGCGTCACTCCTCGGGGCCCTTGTAAGGGGATCCACAGGGCAACTGATTCATGTGAGTATATGGAAAATATGGGTCAATGTAGTCAGTTGTAACATGAGAAGCTTGCTGGCGAAAATAATAAACTACAAGTGAATGTCACACTTTTTTTTTTGTTTTGTATGAGCATTTAAAAAAAACAACAACATACTAATAATATGGATTTTGACCACGTATGTTTTGGAGTTCAATGAAAGAGGTTAATATATATATATACATACATATATATATATATATATATATATATATATATATATATATATATATATATATATATATATGTATGTATATATATATATATATATATATATATACATATGTATATATATATATATATATATATACATATATATATATATATATATATATATACATATGTATATATATATATATATATATGTATATGTATATATATATATATATATATATATATATATATATATATATATGTATAGAGTCAGCTGCTTTCAGTTGACATATTAAATCTATTATGATATGGAACGATAGTTCATAATGTACGTGTTACTTGCTTTGCAGATAAGGTGTACCCTATTTCTTGTGCTCCTGGTTATTTTAAAAGGCAGACAAGAACGTTGTTTGCTGTTGGAGGGCTACAACAACACTTCGATGCTACGCTTTGTGCCGTCGCTACGGACCCCAAAATCTTGTTCTTGTTGGATTCGGGTTCTGCGCAGACTGGTGGGAGAGTTTGTGTACAGGTTTTGCAAAGGAACGGTGTCTTCAGTTATACACACGCTCATTAAAGTGCCGACCGTGGAGGAAGCTGGTGCCGCTGCACGCCGTTTCCAGCAGAATAACAGCGAAATTACAAAAATAAAAACAAATCAGGAAAACATCTCTTTGCTGTGCTTTTATTTACAAAGTTAAAATTCTTCTAACTTATAAAAAATGTGAACGAAGCGAGGCGTGGCGCATGCTCACTCGCATTGTCCAGTTAATAGTCCGATTAAGGCGTATACATGGCAGAGAAATTCGAATTCCAATCGCATTATCTGGGTGTCTCAGTCGGGGTTCTCCGATTCCAATCGGAGTTCTCAAACTCCAATCATAATCGGAGTAAGGTGTTTACACGCACGTGAGTTCTCCGATCATAATCGGACTAAGGCAATAATTCGATTTTCTCTAGTGCCATGTAAAGGCACTGAATGTCGTGGTTCAGACCAGACGCGAACAGGCGCGCGGCTCGTGCCATTCATTTCAATGGAAGCGGAAGCGCCGCGAAGCGGAGCGCCGACGAATTTCGCGAGCGAGGCTCCAACTGGTTCACACCAGACGCGAACAGCTCCGCGACGGTCGACAAGCGCTTCTGCTCAGCTGCAGTCTTTTTTTCACTCCCACTTGAGCTTCTTTTTTTTTTCTTTAAAAAAAATTAGATAAAAAAAATCATTTTCATCATCGCCCCCCCTCGCCCCGTAGCCAGCCTGCTCCGTAGCTTACTTTTGTGTGTGTGTGTGTGTGTGTGTGTATGTGTGTAAATAAATAGAAACACGCACTCAGGTGTCCATCTCAAGACAAGACCTCTTTCATAATGATCATTGACCGGCATCTCTAGGATCAAACAGACGTATTTTGATCAAGTCTTCCTCTGTGTGTGTGTGTGTGTGTGTGTGTGTGTGTGTGTGTGTGTGTGTGTGTGTGTGTGTTTAATCTCTCTCGCACTCTGATACAATGTACTGACAAATATAACATACAAATATGATATATGATCGAATTTATCATTCGGTTTTTATTTTTGAAATTAGTTTATTTTGAAAATTCACCGGATTTTCTCGTTTTTATTGAGCGACTTCCTGTACTATTGACGAGGATCGCTCGCGGCTCGCGCACGAAATAGAGCAGACGCCGAAACAACAAATGCATGCCGCGAGCCGCGCAACCACCACATTGATTAACGTGGGTGCCGAATGGAAGCGCTTTGCGGCGCTTCGTGGCACTTCCGCGTCCAGTGTGAACCGGGCGTTACGTCGCTCGGAAAAATGTGTCGCCTCAGCCTCCGCCCCCTCCGTGCCCATTGGCGGAGGGAGGGCTCATTGAAAAAAAAAAAAAAAAATCGGTGTTCCTTCGGCGCGCCTGGGAAACTCTGAAATTATGAATAACTTAAGCTCGTTTTTGTCCCATTTGCCTGCATCAGCCCGTCATGATATTGTTCAATTAATTGAGAGCCACCCACTATTGTTTTCTGACCACCCCCGCTGTAGAATAGCATAGAAGTAGAGGGACATGCCACAACTAAGCAGCATGCACACAGAGTCATTATTGGGAAGTTAAGAAAGAAGCTTTGGCTCTCCTTCTGACAGTGCTCATCTTGATGTTAATTTGGGGTCAGGTTTTTACAGACTATAATGCCCTCCTAGATGCGGTGGTCTCTGCCCCTGCAAGACTTCAATCTCCAGATTTGCCACAGGAAGGGGGGTTGATAATGTGTTGGCAGATGCATTACGATGTGGACTAGCTGCGGAATTCTTATTTTGGGGGAACTGAGCTGTTTTTCTTGTTTAGTTTTGTTTGTAGGTATGTTAATAGGGTTTAGTTCTTAAGGGAGGGGGTGATATGACCCACAGGTGGGTCTAGATGCCTCTATGTTTGTGTGTGTGTGTGTGTGTGTGTGAGAGAGTGGATGACGCCTTGCAGGTGCGGAAGGTGTCCCACATGATGCGTCTCGGTCCCCCTAGACGGGACGTAACACGGAGTTTTCGCCGTGACAGCAGGTTGAGCTCCTACCATGTTACAGGTGACGTCGTCATGTTAGCCTGTTCCATCCCTGCTAAATTCTTTAAAGAACTACCGTTAGTAAACTTTTAAATTATAATACGCTCTACACTAATTGTAATTTCCTGCCCGTGGTTCTATATTGCAACAGTTGACGGCTCATATCAGCAGATAAGCAGCAACAATCTGGGCATTGCGGGTGATTCATAAATATGTCATTTCTTATTAATTAGCCCATAAGTGTTGTACACCAGTGTGACACCAAATGCTTGTTGCTGACAGCAGTGAAGAAATGACACTCTAGTGGTTCTGCACATTAGTATAAATAGAGTGATTCTCTATCATTTCATCACAGGACGGCGGCACTCTGACAGATTCCATGAACCTGGACACTGATGATCCAGACTCCGGTCCAGATGACACAACAGGCCACAGTGGAAACGGGTCAGAGCATGGACTGGCTGCTGAAAGGATACAGGTAGGTGGCGCTGTCATCCCAAGTTGTGTGGTGTGGAGGATCAGGGCCAAAGTTCCAGATGCTCACAGATGTGACTCTGGATTCAGGAGGAGTGTTTGAAGGCTGGACTCCCAACAGTGATTGGCTGCTGAGGACCTCTCAATCACAATCAGGTTTTTTAGTGGCTGTGAGATTGAAAGTGAGTGAACATCATTAAATAAAGAGCTCCTGCAGGGTCCCAATTTGACAAGTACACTGCTAGGTGTGCTGCTTCGTTTTCGCCAAGGCCCTGTAGCATTCATGACTGACATTGAGGGAACGTTTCATCAAGTAAGAGTTTCCAACCGGGATGTAAACTTCTTACGCTTCCTCTGGTGGCCAGATGGGGACATTACAAAGGACCTACAAGAGCACAGGATGCTGGTCCACATCTTTGGGGCAGTGTCATCCCCAAGCCCCAATCCTCGACGACAATCAGCATGACTTCCCAGCCGAGGTTATAAACACTGTTTGTCAAAATTTCTACGGATGATTGTCTAAAGGCCGTCAGCACGGTGGAACAAGCAATACATCTGTACCAGCAGCTAACAGACCTGTGCGGTAGAGGTGGATTTAAGCTCAATAAGTGGGTGAGCAATCATCGCTCGGTGCTGGCCGCCATTCCTGAAGAGCAGAGAGCTAAAGAGGTAAAAACACTTAACCTTGACAGAGACCAGCTCCCTATGGAGAGGGCCCTTGGAGCTCAGTGGGATGTACAGCAAGATACATTCACATTCAGCATCAGAACCAAGCTGGGATGGGATGAGTAAATCCCTCAAGTCATGGTACATCCCATATATAGTTTTTCAAGCGCCAAACTACAACAAAGGAACTCATCTATAACAAAACTACAACCTTGTAAGGGCAAAACCTACTTGTTTTAATTCTGATTAATAAACTAAAGCTTATTCGATTATCATTATGTTGTTTTTTTTAAACGCTCATACAAAACAAAAAAAGTGTAGGGAGAGTAGTCTGAATCAGGTTCTGGAGCATTGCTCTACCTCATCCATCGCACTCATGAGCGTCACATCCACTTGTAGTGCATCATTTCCGCCAGCAAGCTTCTCCTGTTAGACCTTCCCCGAGGTGGTTGGTGGGGTGACGAGCACCCAGCACGTGACCTCTACGATGAGCTTTTACCCACGGAAGTGCCATAGGAGGACACTGATTATATAGTATGGCTTGTCCACCAGAAGGCTGTATTATGGTGTACATAATATAAAACTTCGGCCCAGTTCTGCTTGTATTGCAATGGTTGCTGTTCCTGAAGTTTCATTTTTCGTCCCTTTTTATTTTTTACATCCATGTTTGTGATGAAATAGTATTGTGAAATCGCTAGCTCGCATTGCATGCTGGGAAACAGCGTCACTCAAGGAAGTTTTGGCTTCGCTGACACGGTCCTGAAGGGAAGTGGGTTTTAGTGCACTGGAACGGGATGAATGTGTTCAATCAAGCAGTACAAACCTGATTAATTGTCTTAATACTTGACTTGGAATGGCCATATTGTTTAGGATTAGAATTAGATGACAACTTCTTCACAATATTTGCAACTATTAAATTTGACCAGCAGGTGTCAGTAGAAGACGAAATTTTATGTTGACTATTTCCTAATGGAAGTGCTCTCTTTAGTGCTGGATTTTTCTCATAATTATTTGAAGTGTAGGCCTGTATCTGCACACAATTTGGAATTCGTCCCAGCGCCCTGAGCTGTAAATTTGGACGGTGTAAAATGAAAATGGCCATCTGCAGCAGAATGAAAGTGAGATTGCATTGTCCAGGTAGGAGGACAGCAGTCAGTCATGTTTCACCTCCAGTCAACACGCAGTGGTTCACATGAAGGTCCAAGAGGCCTACAGACCTACACTGAGTCTGGACGTGGCAGTACAGTTGGATCATTGTCTTTGTTGTGTTGTTTGGTCATTGTGATCCAATGTAATGTGAGAGAAGGACGAGTGCAGTTATATTGGAGTGAGTTTTTTTAGAGTGTAATAGAAGTTATAATGCAGAGTCTGTTTTTATGAAATGTTCTATCACCTGGCATCCATCCATCCATCCATCCATCCATCCATCCATCCATCTTCTACTGCCGTATCCGGAGTCAGGTCTCGGGGGCAGCAGCCTCAGCAGAGACCCCCAGACTTCCCTGGACCCAGTCACCTCTTCCAGCTCCTCCAGTGGGACCCCAAGGCTTCCCGGTCCAGCCCAGAGACCTGGTCAGCACCACTCTGACTCCCTGAGTCCCTGCTGCTCAGGTGAGGCTTCAAAGATCTGGCTGCACCTGATTGGACGGTCGTGGAGGATCTCCTTGGTCTTCTTGGTCTCCAGCTGTTTGACCTCATGCTCTCTGTTGACCTCCTCTTCTTCACCTTCAGTCACACGTTCACATCTCCTCTCCAGACTGATCTTCTGCTGCTGTAGAAGCTCCTGCAGACCACCAACCTCTGGAGCTGAGAGAAGGTTGGAGAAGAAAACATCAGTGTGACAGTGTGAGCATCATTTTCTGTCCACGACTTGAAGCTGAAAGCATCCAAACTCCATTTTTCAGCTGATGTGGTGAAGCTGCTGTTGTCTGACTGTTTGCTCTAAATGTCCTCCAGTGGATCTTCTCACTGGAGGTCCTGACCACGGTTATAATAGTTAACGAAAACGAACAAAATAACGAAAACTTCAATTGAAAAAAACAATTGTCACGTTCCCAGGGGTTAGGATTTTGGTACCTGCCTCGTTGGGGTTTTGAAGCGAGCAGAGCTGAGACCATAAGGGTGACGTAGCAACGTTCAGGACACTGATTGGCCAAAGGCAGTCTTTCACGAAAGACCAAAACCGCCATTTTTAAATGCCTCGCGTGTGGATTTTTACATTAACACGTATTAAGAACTGAAAAGCTTATGAAACTGTACCATGGGTGAACAAAGAACTACAGACGTTTCTGTTCTCTGTGGCCGAAGAAAAAGCACAATGCAGACAGTTGTGCAGAAAGTTTAGTGTTAGCTAAAATATCGGGCACACAGACGTACTTATTATGTATCCATTTCTTTCCATTGTAACAGGTCACTACAAGATCTGCAATCCATTACCTAGAATTGGTTTTCCTTAAACTGATGTACAGGATTACTAATCTGACTTTGATGGGCAAATTTGACAACAGAATACAATTATGAAGCACTAAAACACAGGACCACAAAACAATTAAATGCATGATGAAATAATGATTTGCTTTGTTGAATGAAATAAAATGGCATTTTCAACTAAGTAATAAAATAGTCGGTGGTGCAGTGGTTAGCGCTGCCGCCTCACAGCAAGAAGGTCGTGGGTTTGATTCCGGGGCCTGGACCTGGGACCTTTCTGTGTGGAGTTTGCATGTTCTCCCTGTGTCTGCGCGGGTTCTGTCCGGGTTCTCCGGCTTCCTCCCACACTCCAAAAACATGCATGTGAGGTCAATTGAACGTTCTAAATTGTCCGTAGGTGTGCATGTGAGTGTGAATGGTTGTTTGTCTCTATGTGGCCCTGCGATGAACTGGCGACTTGTCCAGGGTGTCACCCTGCCTTCGCCCTAAGACAGCTGGGATAGGCTCCAGCAGACCCCCGTGACCCTGAATAGGAATAAGCGGGTATAGGAGATGAATGAATGAAATCTTTATTGAATGAATGACACATTTTATTTCACTCGTGGTTTATGTAATTATTATTTTTTGCTCCATAGCTTTCATGATTCAGCATTACATGTTAAGCGTGATGAATTGCATGAAAAGAGAGAGCACTCGCTGATAAATTAACATGGTGTGCTGTTTAATTCCATGAGGACGACAAAATATTTGCAAATTTGTGTTAGCTACACACATCGACAGGTGCAAGAGAAAGGGAGGAACTTTCAGGGAGGAACTTTCAAGATCATTCAGTTTTTGTTTTTTATTTTTTTTTAGTTCTGATGGAATAAATAGACCAATCATTTCATTACTTTGTCTGCTTTCCAAAGAGAGTTGCTTCGAAGAATTATCATTTATTATTCAGTGGCACATTGCTCACTTGTTTAATACACAAATAATAGTATATTATTATAATAATACTATTTTATTAATATAATAATAATAATAATAATAATAATAATAATAATAATCATAATCATAATCATAATAATAATAATAATGATAATAATCATCATCATCATCATCATCATTATTATTTATAAAATTTCCAAACAACAATCGTCAGTTGTTCCGTAAAAAATACATTGATTTCCATGTTGAATTTTGTACGGTTCGTGAGCGTGCACGTCTGTCAGTGACGGTCTCCACACTGACACAACTGCGCATGCTCTATTATCCCATCAATGCGGAAGTCAAATAGTTTTTGGGAGCCATGCGCTGGGTGAGCAACTTCATTGAAAGCAATGGGACGCCATCTTGGACACTGGGGGCTTGCCGCACTGTCACGCAGGTTGTGACGGAGCGGGCCGGCGACGCGCAGGTATGACGTGAATGATTGACAGCTACCATTCGTTCCCGTTAGCGAGAGGATTAAAAACAAACAGACACCATAATGGCATCAAAAAGGAGTTATCCCAGCGGTGCGGAAAAACGGAAGGAAAAGAAAACTGATCAAGAAAAACTTGCAAAGGGGAAAGGTAAGTTATTTGTTTGTGATGTGGGCTGGAGAGGTGGAGGTGAAACGCTGTTGTCCCCCCCCCCAAAGTTTGTTTATTTGTCCTGCTAGCCAGCTAGCTAGCTAGCGTCGGATAAATGTTAGCTGGCTGGCTAATATTTGTTCGTCATGAATCAGCGTTTTTGTTTGTTTTATGAAAGTTGACCATATCCTGCCAAGTTGGCCTATCCTGCCATGGGAATGACTGATTGACTCCACACCCGTTTATTCACATTCTAACAGGGAGGGAGGGAGTGAAGGAGGGCATTTTGTTGTTGTAGTCAGTCCCCTGTTATTGTTCAGTGGAAGGTGTCTCTCACATATTTGACTCTTAATGTTATTTTAGCCTTAACTTAGGATGAATTTACTAAGCTTAGTTTGTATTTTGTAGGCCCTTCATTAGAAATGTGCTACTGTTTTAGAATTCAAAGAAATATTTTATGGAAATACTTTATTTGGCATGGTGTTGACTATTTTAGACTGTTGTGGCAGTGGGTCATTTATCTTAGTTTTATTACTTTAACTAGTACAGTGTGTAAAGTAATGCCAAAAACTCTTAAAAATGACAGTTTTGTAATTGGGTAAAAGCTTTAAAGGGACACTGCAACCATAATGTTTAATTTAAAAACAAATTCATTTTTAATTTTCCTATATTACTGCAACATCACTGTAATAATAAAATAGGAAAATGCGCTTCTGATCTGTTTTGCTTGATGATCTAATGAGCTTTGTCTCTGCAGGAGCAATTCTAAAATATGTTGGCGCTCCAGACATTGAGCCAGAGGGATCTCCCGAACATCCTGACCAGGAAGCTCCAGGACCAACACGTTCCTCAGAACCTCCTTCTGTCCAGGTGAATAATGTGTGTTATTCTTAGTAGCTAAGCTGATAAGTGTGGGATGAAACTAAGGCAATTAAGCATTATTTTGATTGTTGGTTTGCTTTTTAGTGTTGCACTTGTTGGTTTGTTGGATTTTCTTAATTAAAGTAAGCATTTTTTTTTTAATGAATACTCAATCTGTTGTATTTATTGACATATAGAGGATTCTTTTCCTAGTATTATAGTGTTTGTTTGTTTTTAAATCAGTTTAACTTGCCTGAGTTGCTCAACTGAAGATGTTTAATTTTACCTGTAGCCTGTTTTGCTCACGAGGTGTAATAGATTGTGGAATCTTAGTAGACCTTAGTAGACGCACGCTGCTGAGAGTGGCAACAATCAGCTCCGATGACCGTGGTGCTTGTAAATAAGGCAAATGCGCCATCTAGTGGGATGCAGCATGTTTATTCGTGTTGGAGCAATGACAAGTACTACTAACAAAACAAAAGATGCACAGGGTAAAAAAAAATAATCATAAACTCAAGCCCAACAAAGATAACAGATGGGCATAACTGTAACATTACATAGTAATGATTACTAGTACTACCAAAATTTCTATATTTTACTTTTCAACTCGAACTTGAACGATTCATCCCCTTTTTTCAGCAGCCATTAAGACAAAAGGATGACACTTATGCATTGCATCAAACTGTGATGCACAAAATCAATTAAATTAAATCAAAACAATAAATAAAGTGTGCATTAAACAGGGGGCAGTGCAATACAGTACAGGACTCAACTGATATAGTGCAGTTAGGCAGTATAGCCTATAACAGCTGTTCAGCATCCATAGTAATCCACAGTCAGTGCCATAATCTTCCTGTCAGTGTCATATTCATCCATAGTCAGTATAATATATATGATATCGCGCAGACCCTCGTCCTCCACCACATTAATTGGCCTGCAAGCCGTAGCCACACCCATTTAGCCCCCGCTGTTGAAAGTTGGCGTGTGGTGGACGCGGCCAGTGGTCTCCGTGCCACACCATCCAACGTGGTTTGCTTTACCTCAGAAGGGGGCGGAGGGCTCTCCGCGTCAGCTGTATGCTTCGCAGACAAGTGAAACGTAAGACTGCTCCTACTCGAGTGGAAACTAAATACAGCTTTACAGTAAATGCATATCACTTTTGTCCTGTCAAGACTGCCATCTGGCAGGGTTTTGAAGTGGAACTTTCCATTTACAATTGACGCCTTATCCATGTTAGTCCTTCCTAGTGCTCATCTACGCTCAGTGTCTTTTTCTTTTTTTTTGTTGTGCTTACAAGCCGGCTGCAAGCGTGTGACTGTGTGCTGTGAGTCAATTCATTTCCCGTTTCCACAATCTACGGAGCGGCCAAAGGTTCAAAAAGCACTTTAATGAATTAATTGAATTAATTAACTATGTGGCAGGTGGGTTTGCCCCCACCTTCGCGTCATCAATCACACCTGCGCCGGAGTGCAATCTTTGCGTCCCTCAGTGCGTTTACATGGTACTAGAGAAATTTGAATTATTGCCGATTATGATCGGAGTTTGAGAACTCCGATTGGAATCGGAGAACTCCGATTGAGACACCCAGATAATGGGATTGGAATTCTAATTTCTCGGCCATGTATACGCCTTAGTCGGATTATTAACTGCACAACGTAAGTGCGCACGCGCCACCGCACAACTAAGTCGTCTAACAAAACAGACGGCGCGAAACAACCAGCAAACGCAAATAAGAATGTTGACATTTGGAGAGAGGATGGGACCGGGGCGATGCTTTCTCTTCTAAAAGAGATGGACATATTAAAATAACACACAACGGAGACCTTTTTTAAAAGGGTAGCGCAGCAAATGCAGGGCTCCGGCTTTGCGCAGCCCTGAACAAATACGTATTCCTTCGTATTTATATTTCTACCTTTTCGTTCACATTTTTTGTAAGTTAGAAGAATTTCAACTTTGTAAATAAAAGCACAGCAAAGAGATGTTTTTCTGATTTGTTTTCATTTAGATAATTTCGCTGTTATTCTGCTGGAAACGGCGTGCAGCGGCACAAGCTTCCTCCACGGTCGGCACTTTAATGAGCGTGTGTATAACTGAAGACACCATTCCTTTGCAAAACCTGTACACAAACTCTCCCACCAGTCTGCTCCGAACCCGCATCCAACAAGAACGAGAGTTTGGGGTCCGTGGCGATGGCACAAAGCGTAGCATCGAAGACATTGTGTTGTTTTAGCCCTCCAACAGCAAACAACGTTCTTGTCTCATGGTTATCTTTTAAGATAACCATGAGCCATGAGACAAGAAATAGGGTACAGCTTATCTGCAAAGTAAGTAACACGTACATTATGAACTATCATTCTATATCATAATGATGTAATATGTCAACCGAAAGCAGCTGACCAGCTGAAAAGGCTCACTCCACCCCCTACTGTTGGGAGGAGGACACGTTCCCGTCAGTAATTCAAATTTCTCAGCTGCATGTATAGGGGGACAAGGTGAGAACTCCGATTGGACGAGAAAACCGAATTATTGCTTAGTCCGATTAAGCTCTGCATGTAAACGCACTGATTACACCTGCGCCAGAGTGCAGAGTGAAAGCAGCTCTTTTAAAAACAAGCGCAGGCTGGAGTCAGCACTCTGTCCTCTGGCGTGTCCACGCTGAGAACTCTGTCCTTCGCAGTTGTTAGCATTTCGGCTAGCAATCCCAGAGCGGGCTGGGCCATAAGCGCAGCTGGAGGAGGAACCCTGGCGGGTGCCCGTTCATCGGGAGGTGGCGCTGTGTGTGCGTGATCGTTGTGCATTCACCGCAGGCCCCCCCGGCCCCCCCTCCTCCTCTGGCGCTCGCCGGGGAGGCTGCCTTGCAGTTGAACACCGGTGCGCCGAGACGGGTACTGGAAGGACGCTGGTCTCAACCCCCTGCCTGGGTGCAGTCGCTCCGTCTTCCTCTGTTTTCTCCATTCCCCTCTGTTACTGTTGCGGCGGCGATGTCCTTGCAATCAATTGCCGCACCAGTCTAGCCGGGTAACAGCGGTGTCACCACCACAACGCGGACACTTTTCCTTTGATTTTGGTTTATTTGGTTTAGACAATTCAGTTTGTCTGTTTCTTTTGTTAGCGTAACCACTTTCTTTGGTTGGTTTTCTTTTCTTTGTTTTGTTGTGAAATTTTGGTGAAACTTTGGGTTTTCTATTGAGTAGCGATTTTGTTATATTTTGATTTCCTTTTTTAGTTCATTAATATCTTGTTCCCCAGTGATCGTTACCTTTTTGTTTTGGGTTTTGGTCCTGTGTGTGTGTGTGTGTGTGTGTGTGTGTGTGTGTGTGTGTGTGTGTGTGTGTGTGTGTGTGTGTGTGTGTGCGCGCGCGAAGAATAAATAAAAGTTTTCCTTTCGTTCTAACTGTTTAATGCTTGCCTGGGTGTCTCAAGGTATTAGTATGTTAATTTTGTTCTCTTTTCTTTAGGACAGGAGTTGGCGTAGCGTGAATTTTGGCTTGTAGTGATTCCCTTAGCTTTGTTTATTCCCTTTTTTGAGTTTTCTTTGGTTTCTTTGGCCCTGTTCCCCTTATTTTCTTATGTTGAACAGTCTTTTTGGTATGGTTCTTATTTCTTTGACACTCAGGCATCTAAACTTGGTCTATTTTAAATTGTTGTCAAATAAAGCTGTTTCATTGGAAGTCCGTCTCGTCCTCTTAAATTTCAAAGCGTAACGAACCTGTGTAGCCCGTGGAATTTTATTATAGTTTATTTCCTGGGGTGCAACTCCCCAGGTGGCGTTGTCAGGCAACCGCCCCCCCCCCCCAATTTTCCTTTATACCCACCTTTATACCCACTCAGAATTGTCTCCACCTCCACCAGACCCTCCCCCTCGCCACATCTAGTCTTTTTTTGATAGGCTGCCCTCGCTATTAACCTCCCTCTCATCACAGCTTTAATTGTGTCCCACAGTATGGAAGTGTCTACTGGACTATCTATGTTCTCCTCCATAGCGCATTTAATCTCTTTCTTAACCTCCTCCAGTGTTTTTGGATTATTTAGCATACACACATTTAATCTCCAAAGTGTGTTTTTCTTCCTCTTATTTAGACAAATAATAAGGTAATTAATACTGTGTCAGTACAAGTCAGTCATTCCTATTTTACATTCCTCTATTCTGTATCTGTCTGTAATGTTAATAAAAAAAATAGTCCTCTGTAACGGGTGGAGGTCCCTCCAAACATCAAACATCCCTAGTTCGGCTAGAGAGACGTTGACAAGTTTCGACAGGCGGGTCTGACTTTTGTTGCCATTAGTTGTGTCGAGTTTAGCTTTTAAATCATGTTGAAATCCCCTGCACATATTAGGATTCCTTCACTTTCCACAGCTATGATCTCAAACAGTGATTTCAAAAAGCACTTGTCCAACCCTGGACCAAAGTAACTGAGTTATCATCCAATTTCCCTTTGACTATTACATATCTCCCTTCTTTGTCATTTATTTTTTTAACAACTTCAAAACTGATAGAATTAGAGATTAATATTGTGACACCTCTCTTTGGGCCTTTCCTGAACAAGCTAAAAAAAACATTTCTATATCCAAATCTTTTCAGTGTGTCGTGCTCTTGTTGAGAGAGATGTGTTTCCTGTAGATCAGGCATGGCCAAACTACGGCATGTCTCTGTCCGGCCCGCGTGAAGGCAGTCAAAAATCTAACCTAACTTAGAAATGACACTTGAACCTGCAATGAGTATTTTAGTCGTTCTAAATGAGTCCAACGTTAGAAAAAAAGGAGCGACCCGGACTTCCCACAGTCTCTTTTCTATTAACATGGGAATTCAATTTTAATAATTTGTCAACTAAAAACACCGGTCATACTAGAACATCCCTACCAGCTTTCTTCCTTTTATTCTCTGAATTTAATCAAAGAATCTTTGAAACTCTTGTAACAGTGTTGTACTCCTTTCTCTTTTGGACCATCTCTGTCGCGTAATCGTGATGGAATGACGGTACTTTATTCCCCAGTTCTATTTTCTTTGTCCATAGCTCTCAGGACCCTCTCTTTGGTAGTAAATTCCAGAAAGTTAACAATGATGGGTCTCGGTTGGGCACCGTCCGCTGGTTTCTGTGCAAGTGAGCGGTGTGCTCTCTGAATTTGGAAATTAAAATCTGCTGGCAGGTGCAGTTTGCTTTTCAGCAGGTCTTCCACAAACTTGGCCACAGATTCTCCCTCCTCTCCTTCAGTGACTCCATAGATACGTAGGTTGTTTCTCCTCGGCCTGGACTCCAGGTCAGTTAACTTGTCCTGAAGAGCTTTTTGTTCTCTCAGTGATATGACCAGAGCGTCATTAGCTTCCTGTGCCCAACGTTCTAGCTTTTCAATCCGCGACTCAGCCTGGTTGATCTTGCTGGTCTGGAGCTCCTGTTCGGTGATGACTTTCACAAGTTGTTGATTTATTTCGTCTTTGAAGTCGTCCAAGTCTTTTTCCAAGTCGTTCCTCAGTGTTTCTCCAAACGTGCGAAGGACTTCTTTTGATTCCCTTTTTAAATCCCGTATCTCCTTGCTAATAATTTCTATGTCCGAGCCCTTTTTCGCGTCGTTAGTCACGAGGAGTTCGTTTCGCCATCTCCCTCTGTTTCAGAGCAAGCTGGTAGTTCCGCCATATTGTCTGTTACCGTGTTTCTGTTTTGGTTGAATGGAGTTTTCCTTTCCATTCCAACGTTCCCCTGATCACTTTGTAGTTAATATGATATCTGACAATAGTTATTCAAGTTTTCGGGGAGTTTTTACCCGAGACGGTCGAGAGCCGTGGTGTCGCGCAGTCTACCGCTTTATGGCCAAACCAGAAGTCCCTTCCCTCTAGCCTTTTCAAGGGGGAGGTGGCTAGACTCGGCTCTTGTGGGACGAGAAGCAGAAGGCCTGTCCGATCGGGGGGGAAGATGAGATGACATTTTTGTGGGTCAACACAAACTCATCTGCGAGGACAGCAGCCTTGGACAATGAAGACACTTTCTGTTCATTCAAGAACATTACCACCTTCTCTGGCAAAGAGTCTTTAAAATCTTCTAAAAGAACGAGCTCACGGAGTGACTCAGTCATTTTTGACATCATTAGCTGCACACCATTTATCAAAGAGGTTGCTTTTCTCCCATGCAAACTCGACAAAGGTTTGACCACTAGATTTTCTATGGTTCCTAAATTTTTGCCGGTAGGGCTCAGGAACAAGCTCATAAGCAGGAAAAATTGCTTCCTTTCCAACATCATATTGCAGGCTGTCTTCTAAGAAAAGAGCAGACACCAACTCCTGTACTTTTCCCACCCAAAGCTATTCGCTCCAAGGCACTGAAGTATGAATCAACTTCTGCTTCACGAAATGCTGGCACCAGAAAAATGTTTTTACTGGGGCTGGGCAAGGATTAAAAATTTTAATCGCAATTAATCGCATGATTTACCTGATCAATCACGATTAATCACGTCGTATACGCAAAAGCCAATAATGAATTTAAAAGAAGTCTTTCATACACTTTAATTTAAATGTTCTGCCATATAAACAAAAGCACCGTAACATTTATCGTGCAAACACTTAACATCAGCACTTTACACAGAAACATTTTTAATGTAAATCTAAAGTTAAAAAAAATGCAAATACAAAATTAAAGCCTATTGCCAATGCCAGGGCATTACTGTTATCCTGTTCCTTATGAAAAATAAAAAAAATCTACCTCCAAAATCCTGAGCCACAATAATAACAGGCAATTTCTGAGGTAACAGCAGAAACATTTTTCTTTTATCAGGGAGCAGCATAACCAGTCTGCTTTCCCTTGCAAATGTCCCAGTTAGAAAGGGTGAGGCACAAAAACGTTCACTTTTGGGTTTTTCTTCACAGGGGACTAGAATGTAAAGTCCACATTTATACTGGAGTTCCTTTGGAGAATCTCACTCAACTCAGTGCAGTTTGTCAGTTCCTGGAACTTGACGGACAGTTATTTTAAATGTACCGCCATATGAATTAAAGTGCCATAATATTTACTGTGCAAACACACTTTTAACATCAGCATTTTTGAACAATTAGCAGCTAAGAAAAAAAAAATAGTGTAAATTTAAACTCAACTTAAACAATGTTATCAAAGCAATACAAAATTAAAGCTGTAAGCAGCGTTTGCGGGACTGAGCCCACCTGGCCACTGCCTGCCGTGACGTCCACCACCTGGCCACGAGCCCCTGACACCCGCCAACCCTTCGGTTGTGTGCACCAAATCGGACTCGGCTTCTAGCTCGATAGCCGTGCATAATTTATGCAAACGCAATGCTCTGTTTATGTGAACTCACGGAGTCTGACTCCTTGCACGTGCTCATCTCGAATCGATGGATTTATGAGCTTGATGACAAGTGTGTATTTTGTATTGGATTGATGTACTGCAATTCTAGTCATGTGAACAAGCAATTAGCATTCCTCGTTATATGTGGCATGACGAAATACTGTACTACCAAGTTTGTATTGCAGTTTCTTCAGTTTATGGGGTAGAGGGTGCTCAAATTGGATTGATTGAAGATGTAGTTTCGGTACAATTTGCTTGTTTTTATCAAAATTTAAGTTGATTGCAGTTCAAGGTGGCACAATCCTATCAGATGTTGTCATTTTGTCACAAAGAACACTGGTATTTGTTGATTATTACCATAAGTACCACCATGTTGCAGGCATTGTGGTTACAAGTTTCACTCCAATTTTGATTGTTGTCTGTATGACTAGCAATCCGTTGAGCTGTCTAGGGTTATCATTCAGATAAGGTGTCACAACTTTTAATTGCATGGGAACTTTGGGATCCATGGCAGATGGGCATTCTAAAAAAACGGATCTTGAGTCGGAAGGCTAGCTTGTCCTAATTGTGACCTTAATATGATGATTTTTTTTCCCTGCCAGATTGAGGAGAAATGAAATGGACATCCAAACAGGGGCCAATAATGGATGAGCTGGATGATGTCACAGTATCAGTTTTAAATGGTATGTCATGTGTAGGTATGAAAAGATTTCCATTACTGTGATTTGTCCGCTAAGTAATTAAAATAACTGTATGCTGACACTGATTTCAAAAAGAAGTATTTTACAAATTTGAGACAAAATGTCTAAACTGAATTGCATTTACAATTATTTCTGATAACAGAAATTGGCACAAAACAAACTTGGTTTGACTTGTCAAGTTGAATTAAATTCATCAGTTAAAAAATGTAGGTTTGTTAATGATTGGACTGTCTTTATAGCTGCCAACATCGATGAAGTCTTGCTCCACACCCTCCGTCGTGATGATTTGAGAGACCTTTTTCCTGGACCAGAACACTTTCTCAGGAGGAAACGGATTTGGGCCCTTATTAGTATAGATGTGATTGGTTACCTACTTTGCTCTGAAAACATCTAGCATGACACTTTTTTTTTTCTTTTTTCCTAATTGTGTCTATTGTTTCTCTCTTGTTCATAATGTTTTGGATCTGGTTTCCTCTCGGCTGAGAATTCCACCGTACCAGACAAGGCTGCCCCGAATGAAGCCAGGAACTGTCTTCACCAGGAGGAACATCTCCAATCTGTCCCCAGACATCCACTCCTTTGGTGAAAAGCAGCCCCAAGAGGACCCTACAGCTTCCTGCTCCTCCACAATATGTTGTCTATACAAGACATGGGCAAACCCCGGCCCGCGGGCCACATCCGGCCCGCTGCGTGTCTTAGTCCGGCCCGCGTGAAGCCAGTCATAACCCCCCAACACCGCAACCCCCAACAAAACTTTGTCGGCACGTAACTTTGCCGAGTTAGTGTAGCGCGATAGCGACAGCGTGCTTCCCCCCGTCAACGAGGTATAGGTACAGAATTAGTCCGGGTGCAGAATCGTTCCCGGCGGAAGTGACTGCCGATACGGCAACTCCATTGGGACATACCTCTACATCGCGTTTGAACGTGATATATGGATAGATCGCGGTACGTTTATAGAGTTACCGTATGTGACGTAATTGGCAGTCGCCTCTGTCCAGTGGGCGAATGCCAACAACGTCACATACGGCAACTCTATTAGGACAAACTACATCGGTTGATTAAGGTTATCTTTTTTTCTGTCAATCCCTGGCGTATTTACAGTACTTTGTATTATATTGTATACACGAAATTCTCTCTCTCTCTTTCTCTCTCTCTCTCTCTTTAAATGTATATATATATATATATATATATATATATATATATATATACACAAATGTATGTATTCAACACACACTATCTATCTATCTATATATCTATCTATCTATCACCCGCGAAATAGCGTTTTGACCGCGATCTATCCATATATCACGTTCGACCGCGATGTAGAGGTATGTCCCAATGGAGTTGCCGTATCGGGCAGTCACTACGCCCAGAACGATTCTGCACCCAGACTAAATCTGTACCTACCTACAACCCCCCCTTCCGTGGCCCGCCGACTCGATGCAGGTCTTCTGTGGCCCGTTGCTAAAAAAAAGTTTGCCCACCCTCTATACAGACAGTGAGTTGGAGCAAGCTCGTAAGCACTACTTCCAGATGGCCCGCACTGCCAGTGAGGGGAAATGTGTCATGTTCAAAGAGCTGAGATGCAGGCTGGTGAGAAACACTGTCACCAGCATGATTTCTATCTTGAGAGCCAGTCAGCAAGGAGAGGGGGTCCGGTACCCTTCTAAGCATGAAGTCACTGCAATGGCTAAAAGACTAGTGGAGTATTATCCCATGCTGAAGGATTAAGAGCTGTGTACTAGGCATAGGTAGTGATACACTCCCCTGGTAGTTGTAACTTGAGGGTGGGTGGGAGTCTGTTGGAACAAACATGTTATCAGTGGTGATAGGAACACAACACTATATGCTGTCCCCATACTGTTTTTGTTTTTTTTTTGTGTAACTGAGTGTCAGGGAATCTGAATCAATATTCAATAATGATGACGGTGAATATTGTAACAACACAACATTACTTGCGTTCTAGAAATGATTGCTTGAGATTGTTTTAAGATGCAATGCCTTAGTGACATTTTTATTACAAGGCAGTGAAGGCACTGTCAGCAATTTAAGTGAATAAATAGTTGTTGACAATATTAATTCTGTTTGCTTAATTATTTTTTTTTTGGGGGGGGGGTGGGCGTAGGGGGGGTGGATGCTTTGTCTCATTTTGAGAAAAAAAAGCTAATATTGTGAACACTTAAATTAAGAAGAATTGCACTGTTAGTAGGTCTGGTTTTAAGATCTTTTCATTCAAATTAAGAAAGAAGCAAACGTGAAAAAAGAATTGAGAAGCTAGTATCAAGTTTATTTGACTTAGTACAGTCCTTGGAATGAGTGCTTTACTGTTTATTTCAAGAGTTTTTCCATTCTTCAAATGCCTAGATATATCGTCTTATTTTAAGAAATCTTACCAAGTCTAAATATCTTACTGCATTGGCAGATAATTTGACTTGTTTCTAGCCTGTTCTTTCTCAATTTAAGTGTTTATTTCTTAGATATATTTTGCAGTGTGTGGACACCGAGGGGAGCTCTAGAATTGGCTCATTCAACCGACCAACGAGCCAATCAGCAGCGGCGTCACAGGCCCTCCTCCTTCTTTGTTCTCTCTCTCACTTTGACTTCTGCACTGGACAGCCAGGTTTGTGGAGGGAAGGTTGGAACAAAGTAAGGACGGGGTACCCCATACATTCATGTACGTAGAGTCATTAAGTCTTAAACTCACCAGGTTTGTATCGCTTATCGATAACCCTAATGCCATACAAGTCTATGAGGGTCAAAGGTCAACTTTGTCATCGGGACATGGGGCCACTTTCAGGTTCATCAGGATCCTCCTGGACACACCCACACCAAATTTGGGGCTTCAAGCCCATGAGGAATCCCGAAACCCTCACTCTAATTCCAGCCTTATCGCTAACCCTAATGCCATACAAGTCTATGAGGGTCAATGGTCAACTTTGTCCTAGAGACATGGAGCCACTTGCTTTTTCATCAGGAGCCCCCAAGAAGCGCACACGCCAAATTTGGGGCTTCTAGTTCTTGAGGAACCCCAAAACCCTAACCCTAATTTCAGCTAACCCTAGTTTCAGCCTTATCGTTAACCCTAATTCAATGCAAGTCTATGGAGGTCAAAGGTCAAATTTGTCCTAGAGACATGGGGCCACTTTCAGGTTCATCAGGATCCTCCTGGACACACCCATGCCAAATTTGGGGCTTCTAGCCCATGAGGAACCCCGAAACCCTCACTCTAATTCCAGCCTTATCGCTAAACCCTAATGCAGTGCAAGTCTATGAAGGTCAAAGCTCAACTTTGTCCGAGAAACATCAAGTGTTTTTTTCATGAATCATTCATCAATGTTAAGAGTTTGCTTTTTAGGAGAATTCACAATAAAAATACATTGACACTGTCAAAGATGGACTCAAGCACTATTATTGAACTATACTGTATTTTTTGAGTGATGTGAAGCTTTTGACAAGCGCTGCGCAAAGGAGGCCCATTTGTTTTTGTTTTTTTTCAGGGGGCCCAAAATTCCTGGCGGCACCCCTGAGCGTTCATCTCCAGCACTAAGGCAGTGGAGCTGCCGGCCACGAGAGAAGAATTAACCAGTCCATTGAAACCATTTGTTTGGTCTAGTGAGTGGCAACAGTCCTTTGAGGATCTTAAGTGCCTTCTCAGCTGTAACCCTGTCGTGTCTGCTCCAAATTTTTCCTCATTGGCTAGAAGCCCCAAATCTAGCGTGGGCACTTCTTGGGGGCTCCTGATGAAAAAGCAAGTGGCCCCATGTTTCTAGGACAAAGTTGAAAATTCACCCCATAGACTTGCATTGAATTAGGGTTAACAATAAGGCTGAAACTAGGGTTAGGGTTAGGGTTAGGGTTAGCTGAAATTAGGGTTAGGGTTTCGGGGTTCCTCAAGTACTAGAAGCCCCAAATTTGGCGTGGGCGCTTCTTGGGGGCTCCTGATGAAAAAGCAAGTGGCCCCATGTCTCTAGGACAAAGTTGAAAATTCACCCCATAGACTTGCATTGAATTAGGGTTAACAATAAGGCTGAAACTAGGGTTAGGGTTAGGCTTAGCTGAAATTAGGGTTAGGGTTTCGGGGTTCCTCAAGTACTAGAAGCCCCAAATTTGGCGTGGGCGCTTCTTGGGGGCTCCTGATGAAAAAGCAAGTGGCCCCATATCTGTAGGACAAAGTTGAAATTTCACCCCATAGACTTGTATGGCATTAGGGTTAGGGTCCAAGAGTACACATACACATTTTCTTTTGCTTTTTTGATTTAAGCTCATCGTCTCCAGCTGCAAAGGTACAGAAACCTTTCTGTGTTTTGATGTCGTGTGTGAGAAAACATCACTTTTTTCTGTAAACTTGTGTTATCATTGTCCTTCATTGAAAATGACACAATCTTTCATTTCATTGTTCAGATGCCGAACACCAAGGCATTCCGTCGCTCTCTGGCCATGAAACGACGCCTGGAGCAAAAATGGGATTGGACACCTTTTCCACCTCGGAAGGACTTTGAACGTCGTGAGTACTTCCACGTTCATGATTTCATGTTCTGCCTGTGTTGTTATGTTGTATTCCAAATAAATCTTACAAAAACATATTTAGATTTTTCTTTTTTGTCAATTTACACAGGGCGCGGTACTGGTCAGCGACCTGGGTGCGAAGATGGCCCGTTTTGCTCCTGACTGACAAAACAGTGCAAGTTCGTTCTTAAGGCCCAGCAACCAGACAAGAAGGTATGGGTCGTGATTTTGTCAAGCCACGAGTTTCTTTATGTTTTTGTTCTGGTGGTGGGAGACTCACATCTCTGTCCACTTGTGGATGGTTTTGTGTTCTCGCCCTGGGCAACAACCTTGAACACGGGCTTGTAACAGACTCCGCCCAGGATTTTGCTGCGCTACTGGCAACTGTGTTGGACCGCTGGCCCAAGGTTTGTTTATCTGCTGTGACAAACAAATTTGAACACATGAATGTCATCGCCACTTTGTTTTATCAATATCAAGTAATTCCATGATCCATAGTTCAATAACAAGAATATTCATGAATTTATTTTGCATTTTTATGTTTGTTTGTTTTTTTTTTTTATATATACAACTATTTTGTAGGTGTTTGTGCTTGACTTTCCACCTCGCCTGACTGTCAAGCCAGAACTACAAACAGCGCTACGTCAAGTATATCATCGTGTTGCTGCACGCATGGGTGTGTAAAATACATATTTTTGTTGTATTTTTTTCTCTTCAGTGACACTGTGCTAACAGATATTTCTTAGAATTGTGTGATTACACAATTGATTATGTGACACTTCTTCCAGGTTTAACATTTGTCTATATGGCCGATCACCTCCCCCTTCGTCAGCTGTACATGGTGGTGTTATGATGGTGTAAGTTTTGCCTTCTTCAGCCTTACTTGCTCTTCATTTGATATGACAAATATGTGTTAACATGTTGTTTTCTGTTTACGTGCACCTCAGGACTGATTTTGGTGGAGCGTCTGCATGCTGCAGTGCTCCATCAGCTCGCACCCCCTTCACCTAGGCCAGGGGTGTTGTGCCACAACCAATCATCGCCCAGGGTGTCTCCCAGAGTGGTTGTGACAGGTCCTGTCCACATGCCAGTGTATGGACCTGCTCCTGAATGGACTCTTGTTGGACAGGAGGTTGAGGTAACCTGTTCATCCCTCTTTTTTTTTTTTTTCCCCCAATCGTGTATTTGTCAAACTGTGCAACTTTTTATTTTAAAAATGAACACTTATCCTAAGTTGACTCTGATTTCCTCTCCTCTTTTTTTTATAGACAGTACCAACAGCTGTTGAGACTGCATTTCACACAGACATCCCGTCCAATCCCGTGTGGTTCAGTGAGGCTGTGCTGCTGGACCACATGGAGACCGTCATGGAGTCATCTGGCAGGGTTTCCCCAGCTGCCACGGTAACATTCACACAATTATTCATACACTTATCAACTAGGGGTGGGTGAAAAAAAAAATCAAGATTGCAATATATTGTTGTGCTTTCTGTCGCAATAAATAATCGATACACTGACGGCAAATATCAATATTTTTTTCCAAACACCACCTGTCCACCTGTCCCGGGAAAGACAAAATCTCTCCCAGGACACAATTTGTCCCGTTTTTTTAGGGAAAATGACAAAACCTCATTTAATTTCCGTCTGTGGTCTAGATAGGGTTGCCAACCCTCCCGTAAAATACGCGATTGTCCCATATTTGGCAACTAAAAAGCCTGTCCCGTAATGAACTGATGGGGGACGCACTTCACTTTTTCCCGTATATTTTGGGGACACGGTTATTTATTTCTTTATTTTGTCTGCATCATTTTTTTTTATTGATTTTCAGAATCGGGGCAGTGAAAGGATTTTTTTCCCTCTCTCATCTTCCCGTCGGTTTGTATATCCCAAGTCCCCAAGTTGCGATAAGACAAGTTGCTACTGACTTTACATTACCAGAAAGCACTGTCCTTGTTTACATGAAAGTTATTAATGTTCATGCACTTTAATATGTTTGCTTGTGCAGTGCACGTTTGTTTGTACATTATACAAAGTTTTGGAATAAATGCAAGATCACAGGCATTTTCCTTTTTATGGGTATTTTTTTCTTTTTCAGTCACATATTGTGACGACCCTGTCTCTATATAACTTGTTGTGGCTCCCAGCTGTTTTCCCATTTCTAGGTAGCGGTGGATGTGGGAGTGGCATCTTCCGATTAGGACACCTGTGCCGATGCCCCCCGCAGGATAAAAGGCCGACTGCGTGTGCCACTCGGTCTCTTCCCCATTCTCCATCCAGCAGCCATGGGCATCTGGCCGACTCTCAGCTTCTTCTGTTCTGTTTTGCACCTGACAACACCCCACATCCTATTATTCACTCATCCACACTTACATTACTGATGAATACTGACAAACACACACCATATATTTCATTATTTTGCTTACAATTATCTATTTTGTTATAATAAACCTTTTGATTAATTGCAATCCGCAATCCCTTCCGTTATTGTCATAACTCTTGAGCTGGGTTATGACAATATCGTCTGCAAAATTTCGAAGATATCGTGTGTCGTGATGTTGTCATTATCGTGGGCCAAATATCGTCACAGTATCGAATCGTGGGTTAGCCGTATCGCCCCACCCCTATTATCAACACAAGATCACATATGTACAGTACATGTACAGTTTAATTAGTGTGTTACTTTGTTTATGAATTCATTTCTTTATGTTCTTCCAGATGTCCAGCCTGAGACGTCGATCAGCACACGTTGCCTCAAAAACCAAAACAAACAAGTGACATGTTGGTATTTGGGATATGTGTATTTCATTGTGTGCATCTTTGTGATAGGACAATAAATGCAGTTCTTTAAACGTTACTTTGTGTCCTTGTATTTGCAGGTGTGGGCAACACATTCAACTGTCCACATGACTGAGTCTGCCTCCAGCAATGTCACAGCAGTGCAGCAGGTTTGTACTTATTCATTTCCACTTCATCACCTGTGTGTGTTTTCTAGGCTTTACACCGATCTTATCGGCTGTATCAGATCGGCCGATATTTGGCATTTTTTGAAACGTTCGTGATCGGGCGTCATGTCATGAATCACCGATCAATGACGTCATGGTCGTGTTGAAACTTTTTTAATCTGTCTCATTTCCTCCAAAGTAGTTTCACAGCATTGACATGTTTATTTGTTTGTATCCGAGACATAATGATTCATGATTCAAAGGCCTTCATTTTCGTCTTCGTGCCTCTTCCTGTTTTGAGTACTGTCGCTATGTGACGGACAATAAAGTTTCTTTGAATCTTCACGACAGCAACATCCATGGGCGACACAAACAAACGTGTCGGGAGTGTGGAAGTTTTTCAAAGTGAGAGAAACAGACATAGCACAAGCTATCTGCAATATATGCAACGCTACAGTACTTCGCGGGGGAACTTTGGTAAAAAAATTCAACACCACAAATTTAATCAGGCACTTGGAAAAGATACACACGGAGGAGCATGTCGAGTTTAAGAAACGCAGCGCGGAGAAAGAAAAAGAAAAGCAAACTCTGAAACGGATGCTAAAGCAAACAACTTTAGACGGTGCTCCTGAGAAGGCAAGGGGTGTACAGAAACAAGTATTTATTGCCCCTAACGTGATCGGATCGGTGATCGGTGATCGGTTTATTTAAACTCACTCATCGGTGATCGGCACAAAAATCGTGATCGTGTAAAGCCTAGTGTTTTCCTTTCTATGTTTATTGGCATAAAATCACATCTTTCTTATTTTAATCAGGTGGAGGCGACGCCACAGATGACCAGAGCTGTGCCCGTGGTTCCTGTGGCTCCCGTGGTTGCCAGCACCAAGCCAGAGGAGGCCAGCACCGTCCAGGAGGCAACACAGAAGATCAACTAAGCTAAGGAGGCTTTTCTTTCTTCTTCTGTTGCCTCTGACTGCTCCGCTCGTTCTACGCCTCGCACATGTGATTTGTGATCCATCATCAGTTAGTACTAGTGAAGATGCAGTGGCAGATTATGGCACTGGTATTAGATTAGCCAAGGTTCTGCATGGTTCTTTTCATCAAGGCGAAACCGGTCACGGTTTAAAATTCCAGCACCAGCTGGCAACAGTGAGTCACTTCAGAAGAGCAAAACTCCTCACTTTGACATGGATAATTCTGACGTAGAGTTTGTCAGTGCTGTGACCAATGAAGAGTGTAACTTCTCTCCCCTTGATGTTGATGTTTGTTTAGACCTTAGCAAAAACTTGAAGATTCATTTGGACCGTGCGAGTTTTCCAATTTCTGATTGCAAAGGCCCATTAGGTTCGCCGTGTACAAATGAGAATGTAGAGGCTGATGGAAACTGCTTCCTCAGAGCCATCAGTCAAGCTGTGACTGATTTATAGACACAGAAGTGGAAATTCAGGTTGCAGCAGATTGTTTACGATTAGATGTGTACACTTTTATCGATGGTCATGGGTTGAAGTACAGCTCTTGCAAGAAACAATTCTCACATTGTATATATTTATGGATGTATTTGTTTTATATGGAGGCAGTTACCATAATCCAAATTAAAATAAGAATATAATAACAGAAATGCTTTTTCATTTTAAGAACGAAGCTGCATTATTTGACTCATAATTAAAATGGTTAATAAGTCATTCAATCTGCATTTTCATTTTCTTATTCATGACTGCTCATTCTTGTACTTAATTCAAATGAAGGAAAACACATTTGAGATTTAATTTTCAAAACATGCACCAGCAAAGAGTTACCAAAATTCAATATGAAAAGTAAAATTCAAAAATGAAAAAGCAATAGCAGAATGCTTTTTCATTTTAAGAACGAAGCTGCATTATTTGACTCATAATTAAAATCATTAATAAATATTCCTATATGCATTTTCATTTTCTTATTCGTGTCGCACCTTTTATGACACAATCAAAAAGAAAACTGAGGGCATTGCTTTTTAATTTTCATGGTCCTGCCCTGCACAAGAGTTACCACAACTCGAAAACGAAATCGCAATCTCAAAGTAAGCGCGCGGCGCAGGAAAGTGACGTCAGCAGCTCTCCACCTCCGCTGTGGGTATGGCGGTATGACGCCAAGTGTCATTTGCCTCCTGTTATGTGTAAATTCTAATGTTTGTGAATTTAATAAATGTATATATATACTGTATATTTAAAAAAACAAAACAAAACAAAAAAAAGGTATAGCGGTATGACACCACTTTGCCATCGTTACTTTTCACGTCATTGAAGTTGCCGGTAAACAAGATTTAAATCGCCGAAAAACGTGGACCACTGACGGATCTCGTTGGTCGGACAGATTTGAGCATGGCGCACATTGACACAATTGTTCAAACCCTGCTGGATTTAGCTTCCCAGGTGGAGTTGAATAGTGTATCTGAATCTGATGCTCGGGACCGAGTTGAGCAGGTATTCTGCCGTCCCAGATACGGACGCAAACAAGGTTGCCCTAGCCAACCTGTTGTCAGTTATGGAACACTTTGATGCACCAGCACAACATCAAAGCTAAAGCTATTTGTTACATGGGTGGAGTAACAGCTGTTCGGCGTCGGCCACCAGTCCATCCGACGAAGGATGCGAAGCAACAGATCAATCCGTCGACTGGTGGCAGATGCTGGTGCGAGATCTGTCAGTGGTCCACGTTTTTCGGCGATTTAAATCTTGATTACCGGCAACTTCAATGACGTGAAAGAAGTAACGATGGCAAAGTGGTGTCATACCGCCATACCTTTTTTTTCTTTTCTTTTCTTTTTTTTAAAAAAAAAAAAAAAAATATATATATATATATATATATATATATATATGTGTACATATATATATATATATATATATATATATATATATATATATATATATATATATATATATATATATATATATAAATATATATATATATCTTTATTAAATTCACAAACATTAGAATTTACACATAACAGGAGGCAAATGACACTTGGTGTCATACCGCCATACCCACAGGTGGAGAGCTGCTGACGTCACTTTCCTGCGCCGCGCACTTACTTTGAGATTGCGATTTCGTTTTCGAGTTGTGGTAACTCTTGTGCAGGGCAGGACCATGAAAATTAAAAAGCAATGCCCTCAGTTTTCTTTTTGATTGTGTCATAAAAGAATAAGAAAATGAAAATGCATATAGGAATATTTATTAATGATTTTAATTATGAGTCAAATAATGCAGCTTCGTTCTTAAAATGAAAAAGCATTCTGCTATTGCTTTTTCATTTTTGAATTTTACATTTCATATTGAATTTTGGTAACTCTTTGCTGGTGCATGTTTTGAAAATTAAAGCTCAAATGTGTTTTCCTTCATTTGAATTAAGTACAAGAATGAGCAGTCTTGAAGAAGAAAATGAAAATGCAGATTGAATGACTTATTAACCATTTTAATTATGAGTCAAATAATGCAGCTTCGTTCTTAAAATTTAAAAGCATTTCTGCTATTGCATTTTTATTTGGATTATGGTAACTATCTGCTTCCATAGTTACACCTGTGTTACAGAATAGTAAATGCTTCAGCAGAGTTTTATGAGGGTGTTTTTTTTTTGTTGTTGAAAGTGAAAATGTTGTTTTGAAAATGACTGCTTACAGGTCCATCTGTTTACTCTAACCAAGCATTCAGAACGAGTTGTCCAACACCGGTTTAATTTTTCAGGAATTGTTGACTTTAAAGAATCACGTTAATGTTCATTAATTCATGGAAGTGAAGAATAATTAAAGTAAATCTTAAAGTAACCTTGTGCTTCTGTGTTTCTCAATGTTTCAACAACTTTGTTCTGAACATAGTTAAGTTCTTTCACATGGCTACTTTTATTTAACAGCTCTTTGCACACATGACCTTCAGGTCAAAAAGTAAATTCAGTAAATAGCATCACCATAAGGATTGCGTAATAACAGAAACAAAGGAGTGCAGTAAATAACCAATATCCCTGTGTATTTTTAAAAGGAACACTAGAGATTTAACAATACACAAAATAACAGGAGGTTCACAACAATTTAGTGTCCATTCTCTGGATAGGGTCAGGGGGAGGCGCACTGCAGTGGAATAAGTGTCCATCCTGTGGAGAGGGTTGGGTGGTTTAGAGAGATGCAGTGATGGCCTCTCTTAGGTGCAAATACAAGTTCACAGCCTGATACGGATCTGTTGGTGGAGCAAGATGGGACTCAGCCATAAAGATGATACAGAGTTCATAAATATCTGGATTACATGGTACAGCCAGCCGAAAGACACATTCATTTTTGCACAGTTGAATGTGTTCATCTTCAACAGGGGAGAGAAAATCTGTTGTTCGCTAAAGTTCAGGAACAGCATGCGTCACATTAGGCCGACCGCTGGGGACGTTCAGGTTTCTTGATGGCCTGATGTTGTGTGCATTCCACACCTGTGCAGTGTCATCCAACTCATCCTGTAGAAAATGTATACATTTAGGAAGAGCTGTGCCAGCAGAACATAAATAAAACACTAAATTACAGCATTCACACATGAGCAACCCCCCTCTTTCTCCCTCCCTGTCTCTGTTCATCCCTCCCTCCCCCCCCCTCTTCCTCCCCATCTCTTATCCTCTCTGTTTCTACCCTTCTGTTCCATCTCTCTCCCCTTCCATCTCTGTTCCTTTCCCTTTTCTACCCCTTCTCTTTAGCATTCTTTTTCCTTTCCTCCCGTCTCTGTCTGTCTTTCTTCCCAACACCCCCTTTCCCGTTTCTGTCCTCCCTCCCCTCTCTCTCACTCACATACACATGCGCACAAAACGAAAATAAAACATTATTCATGAACTCACCTGTATGGAGGCCCATACAACAAAACTGCAGGAGACTTTTGTCCAGAAACTCGCCATCAAAATGCCCGTTGTCTCTGAGGTCTGATAACAAGGCTAACCAGAACTCCATGTGCTGGCCACGCAGGAAACCCCACCAATATTCAATTCTTTGATTGGCGGTGCTGGCCCCCTCCAAGTAACTATCGAGGGTGTCGTCTGGTTGAACAGGGACGAGGAAACGCTGGAAGCCTCTAACATGGCCATTTTCGGTTCCAAGGTCGCCTCGAACAACTCTAGGGCACCCCCCAAAACGCTGTACCGCTTCTATGTAGCACCCTCCAATTACTTTTGGGTCACTACTTGTTGTGTAAGCATTGAGCCAGATTATTTTTCTTGAAAAGCCATCGATACATCCATTCACACAAATACCATATGGCTTCAGTTCATCATATGAGTCCAGGTGCCAGATGAAGTTGAGAAGTTTGAGAAGTAATTCCTCCGTCTGAGACGCCCCGCTTGCCTTAATGACACTCCTCTTGGATCCAGCTCCTTCAAAACCAAACGCACAGACTCTTTTCTCACACGCAGTCCATTTTCTCTGCATTTAGCATACATCCACCTGTACCCGTGAAGCTGCCCGGGGTAATGTAGCTGGTTGCTAATGGATTCAAAGAGGATCGCCAGGTCGGAATAGGCTTTGCGTGGCACGAGTCCCCTTGGAATGTACAGCTGCATCCCACTCTAGACTCATCAAACCCGACAAAGAAAACAAATCCTGAGTCACTAAATATTAAGAAGATGATTAAAAGGATTGGTATGTTTGATGTATGGAGGGATTTTCATCCATCCACTAAACAATTGACTTTTTACTCTCACCCTCATTCAGTTTACTCGAGGATCGATTATTTCTTTATGTTCAGAACAGACAGACACAGGGTTTTAGATTGTAGAATTGGTGTTAGCGACATATCAGATCACTCAGGTGTATATGTGAAAATAAATGTAGGTGTCCCACACAAAAACACTATTTGGAGACTCAACACCTCCCTATTAAATTACACCTGATTTGAAGATTACATTAGGAAAGAAATGAAGGAATATACAGACCTTAACGGTAGCACAGTGACGTCACAGAGTATTTTATGGGATGCTGGAAAAGCAATATTGCGTGGGAAGATTATAAGTTGGGCATCACAAAGGAAAAAAGAAAAACTTAAACACCTTAACGACTTGACAAGTAAATTAGACTCACTGGAACGGAAGCATGTAGAGACTAACGACCCCACCTTATTGGAACAAATAACCGTAGTAAAATCAGAACTAAATAAGAAACTGAACGACCAGGAGGAACTTACACTTAAGAATATCAAACAAACCCACTATGAAAATGGACCCCGTGCTAAAAAACTCTTAGCCTGGAGACTTAAAAAACAACAGTCTGGAAGATCCATATATAAAGTAAAGGACCCGGTCACCAACCAGATGTGTTATAAGCCAGAAGCAATACATAAGTCTTTTGAATCATACTACAGGAATTTATACACTCAACCCGAATTAGCAGAAGCAGTAACAGTCAATCAATTTTTTGAAATCCCTAGACCTGCCATCTGTTGTCACAGAACAAAATAAGTGCTTAACTACAGAGATTACAAATGCAGAGGTCGACAAGGCAATTTCTAAACTGAAAACAAGCAAAGCAGCCGGGGGAGATGGACTACCAGCAGAATGGTATAAGACTTTTAGGGACTCTGTGACCCCACTGCTATTTATTAAATTGTTTTAACTATGTCTTAAAAGGTGGCGAGACCCCACCATCTTGGAAACAGGCCATATTATCTGTAATACTGAAACCAGGGAAAGATAGGACAGATTGCAGCTCATACAGACCTATCTCAGTTTTAAACACTGATTATAAAATTTTCACTTCAATTATTGTCAACACACTAGAAAATATTATCCCTAACCTAATTGACACGGACCAGACAGGTTTTGTTAAAAATAGACAAACACAAGACAATGTTAGGCGAGCTATACATCTGTTACATATAATGAGCAAAGGAAACACAATGTCCTTAGCAATTAGCTTTGACACAGAAAAAGCTTTTGACTCTGTTCTATGGGAATTTTTATACCTGGTCCTGCAACGTTTTGGCTTTAACAATACAGTTATAAAATGTTTAAAATTCACCTGTGGCCTGGATCAGAATAAATGGCAGTCTTTCAGGTACAATCCGTTTGGAGAGGGGTTGCTGACAGGGCTGCCCACTGAGCCCCATCTTGTTTGCTCTATTTATAGAGCTACTTGTTCAAAAGATTAGGGAAGACCCAGAAATCATGGGAATACTATTCAAGGGGAAAGAATATAAGACATGTTTATATGCAGATGACATCCTGGTGACTTTATCCGACCCGGATACCAGTCTCCCTAAATGAATGCCCTCCTTCGACCAATGTGGTTCATATTCGGGATACAAATTGAACATAGAGAAAACTCAAACTCTTACTTTTAATTACATACCTCAAGAAAACATACGTAAGTCCTTTAAATTTAAATGGAAAACCAGAATTTTCAAATACCTAGGTCTTCATATTCCCAAGACCCCCAAAGATTTATATAGTGTAAACTACGGTAGCATCACAACCAAAATTAAAAATGATCTGGACAGTTGGACCCCCCTAGTACTTGATTTTTACAACCGAATAGATACTTAAAAAATGGTTATTTTACCACAATTGTTATTTCTACTCCAATCGCTACCTGTAGAAATACCCAATAAGAAATTCAGTGAATGGAATCGGATCATTTCTAGATTCATATGGCAGAACAAGAAACCAAGGGTACGCTACAAAACATTACACTTAACAGGGAGGGATGTCACTCCCATGCTTGGAGGACTACTATAAAGCAGCACAACTGCAGTATATAGTCTACTGGTGCAGGGCGGGTTACGATGCAAAATGGAAGGAGCTAGAATTTGACCAACTAGATATCCCACTTCAATCTCTGCTGGGTGACAAAGCTTTCAAGACTATATACTCTAATAACCTATGTGATGTTATAAAAACTCCCCTAAATATTTGGTACAAAGAGATGAGCAAAGCGCACCTGGAAAAAAAATCTCGGTTATTAAGATGGGTCGAACATGATAGAGTATTCTTGTGTTATTCTTTATCTTGGTTTATATTGTATGATCACTAGTAGCACGTGTAAACTGTTAGAATCCTAGGCTAACATATACGCATCGTATTTCACTTTGTTTTATGGCCTGCCACTGATGTGCTCATCCTCTCCCTGTACAGGATATGAGCTGTGAAATCGGTCAACTATCGTATAGTCGTTGGTTTGTCTCTCTCTGTTCTCCTCCCTGTTCTTTCCTTATCTTATCCCCTCCCAGTCCTGTGTATAAGAGACCTTCTTCCTCCTTCCCACCTCGCACTCGCACTCCCATTTTACTGTGTTTTGTGCCTCGGAGCTCCGATCCCTTTTTTTATTGTTTGTTCATTAAATTACTTATTATCCCAGTATTCCTGCATCGGCATCTTTGCTCTTTTCCACAACAATTTGGCGTCACGAACAGGATTGCTGGAGACCTGTCAGTGGAACTCTGGGACGTTGAGGGCCCGGGACCAGGAACGGAGGAAACTCCTCGTTCCCCCTCTACCTCGAACCAAGCATTCAGAGACGAGAGGATCGGCGTCTAAGAGTGGATCTGATCGGCTTCACGTCTATCCAAGCGAACCTGGAAAGGAAGTGCTGATTCAGAGATCGGGTGAGAAGTAATTGTTCTTGTCTCAGACATATCAGTGACCAGTGGGTTGTTTTCCTTGTCGTCTACGAACGGTCCCGGGGCAGGACGGAGCGCATACGTTAACCGTGCCTGTCAGGTCGGTGTTGATTCTGAATCAACACTGAAATTCCCGCTCCACAAGTGAGCCGGAAGCTTCTGGTAGGTAAACTACCAGAGGGGTGAGTTTTTTCTCCACCTTTTTGCTCCAGAGTAAGAAAAAGGGGTGCACGGGGACGCCTGTGTATTTTCTGACTTGGAATTTTGTGAAAACTTAGTGAAAAGTCAGAGTAATAAGTCTAACTAGACAGTGCTGGGGAAGAACCAGAGCAAAGTGGCTGCTGCTATTCCCCAGGGGGGACCAATTGTGGACGACATGAGGAAAAAATATGGTCCAGATTGTCTTGACATGTTGGGAATTTGGGTTGAAAAGTATGATTTCCCAGCAGGGGGATCACTGAGTTTGGAGGAATTGAGAAACCTCCAGGATAAATTGAAGATAGCAGAGGGAAAGGTTACAAAAAAGAAAAAAACAAACAAATATGCAATTCAGATCATCAAAGATCATGAAAGGTGTTTTTCATTTTGGAAAACTGAAGCAGAAGTCAGGGACAGGAAACAAGTAAAAAAAACAAAAACAAACGTGTGAACAGCGCTGGGCGCTGGAGCACAGGGGTGACAGAGGTAGCGGCAGAGGGTGCACACACTCACACACACTCCCCAGAGGAGGGAGAAAAGGAGCCGCTCACACACGAGCATTCAAATGCACCAAATCGTCTGTATCCTTCTCTTACAGGCCCGAGGGACCCTCTCCTGGACATGCCTGTCTTCCCTCCTCCCGCCTGCCCTCATCCAACGCTACCACCGTACAACCCTGCGCACTCCAGCACCGACGCCGCAGCGTCGCCACGTTCATCAGGACTGCCGTCACCCAAACGGCCAGCCTCATCACTGCTTTCAGACAAGGGCTGCTCCCCCAGATCGCCAAAGCAGTTAACAGAAGCTGCTGCGTGGGGATTGAAGATGCCCGGCTGACAGAGGTCCGACGTCATGCAGTGCACGCTGAGGACTTCTGCAGGAGGCCAGCGATGCAGAGGACAAGAAGATAAAGCGTGCCTCCCTCACCATGATGAAGCACCTCAGTGACACGGCGAGACGGCCCTACAGGAACAACGACAACCGACGAAGGGCGACTAGCGGAGACAGAGGCGAAAAGGGGGCGTGCCACATCTGCGGCCGAATGGGTCACTGGGCCAGAGAATGCCCTGACAAAGGAAGAACCATGCCCACCGCAGCCAAGAGAGTGATCGCGAGGACCGGAAAAGAGGATCCAGAGGGGACCAGGACGTGTTTATGTAGCATAATTGTGGCAAAGCACTGTTCCTGCTTTTGTTGTGGTTTGTGGCGTGTGTGAGAGTGATCAGTGAGCAGGGTGCAGTTACCCACTTCTACCAGTGGAGGTCGTGTTCGCCCCGGGGAATAACGCTAGAGAGGTCTCAAGTGGCTCATGAGACCTATGTGGAGCGAACCGTCGTAGCGGACGTTAACGTGTGTGTTATCTGTTGTGCTTCCACAGGTGAGAAGGGGAAATGGTTGAAAATAAGAGCAAATGTATGTGTGGCTGTTTCGTAATTAAAGTCTGAGATCGAGGGTATGTGAGTTAAATTTACGTTTTGAATGTATCGTCTCTGAGTGATGTGGGAAATGTGGGAAACGACATGATTAATAAGTTCAAGTCGAAGTCGGGTATGGATCTGTGTTTTGAAATGTAAAAAGTAGATAACGCTCGAGAGGAAGTCTCTCAAGTGGCTCGTGAGACCTATGCGGAGCGAACCGTAGTAGCGGACGTTAACATGTGTGTTGTCTGTTGTGCTTCCACAGAAAACCAAAATAAAAGCTTCTAAAGAAACAAAGAAAAACAAAAATAAATGTGTCTTCGCAACATTACCATGCTACATTTACGTTTGACTATCTGCTTTAATATAAAACCACAACAAATGTGTTTTATAATTGTCTTTATATAATCTACAAACGTATTTGTATGATCCAGGGAAAATTCTATGTTTGTTTGCGAAACTCATTGGAAGAATGAAGAAAATCTGTTCGATTGTTATTGTCATGAACATGAATCACAAAACATATATATATATTTTTTTTTCCATGTGTCACTTTAACAGAGACAACACCATCTGTAATTACTATGTTTGGTTGCATTTCCCTGGCAGGCAAAGATAGATGGAAGAGACATCCTTCTGGGTAGAAGATGGGACTGGCTTGTCTGTGGATGGTGGAGGCTCGCTGGGCTCATCAATCCGTCCATCCATTCACCTTGTTCGTCTCATCCTGACTGCAGCACGCCACTGTGGAGGCTTGACATAACACACATTAGATTAATAACAGAAAAGCAAAATGTGACTTATGGTGTATTATTTAGTGTGCTTCAGTTGTAATTCTCATAATAATGACTGTTTTGCTGGCTTCACACAATATATATAATTGGCCTGTCTTAGTTAAAAGCCCACTCACCACGACAAGGTGAAGGCCAAGAGTGGGAACACAAACACAGACCAGAAACGAACAGGACAAATCCAGACAAGACTACAAAACACACAAACACAAATATCAATCACTTTGACCACTATCTTTTTTCGCAAAAACTTTTATTTCTTTACAAATTGAACCTTAGATTGTGTCACAACAAACTAAATAAACCCTTGAAACAGCCAACAAAACATGAAACAACAACACTTCATCAACATTATAATGAGTATCCTCATTGTATGTCCTTGTATGGTTCAATGCTGACACAATAAAATAAAAATGAAAAATAAAGACAATGTCTCTTTTTTGGCACGACTGATTGTAGTAGACTATAGCTCTTATACTTAGCCTGACAGTTTGTGCAATGAATTATATTATATCCAAAAACAAGACTAAATAGCCCATAGTTTAAAAATATGTTCAATAGTAAGTGTTCAGTGGGTCAGATGTCAAATGTGATCTATTTAAAATGTAGAATAGATGAGCTAAATAACACATATATAATACACATTGATGGGAATTGAACCATCGCCTCAGTCTTGCAAGTCCAAGATTGTCATAATGTACCACAAACCTAAATCACACTCCCTTTTTTCATCGAAGCTGTTTGAGTAGCGTTAGCACACCGTGATTCCTCATCAACTACAGGCCTACACTTCAAATAATTATGAGAAAAATCCAACGTAAAGAGAGCACTTCCATTAGGAAATAGTCAACATGAAATTTCGTCTTCTACTGACACCTGCTGGTCAAATTGAATAGTTGCAAATATTGTGAACAAGTTGTCATCTAATTCTAATCCTAAACAATATGGCCATTCCAAGTCAAGTATTAAGACAATTAATCAGGTTTGTACTGCTTGATTGAACACATTCATCCCGTTCCAGTGCACTAAAACCCACTTCCCTTCAGGACCGTGTCAGCAAAGCCAAAACTTCCTTGAGTGACGCTGTTTCCCAGCATGCAATGCGAGCTAGCGATTCACAATACTATTTCATCACAAACATGGATGTAAAAAATAAAAATGGAAAAGGGGAAAAATGAAACTTCAGGAACAGCAACCATTGCAATACAAGCAGAACTGGGCCGAAGTTTTATATTATGTACACCATAATACAGCCTTCTGGTGGACAAGCCATACTATTTAAGCCGTGTCCTCCTATGGCACTTCCGTGGGTGGAAGCTCATCGTAGAGGTCACGTGCTGGTTGCGCGTCACTCCACCGATCACCTCGGTTCTGAGACAAGGTCGTTGAACCTTGCAGGTTATCTGATTCAGGTGAATATGTGGAAAACATAGGTCAATGTGGTCAGTCTTAACAAGAGAAGCTTACTGGCAAAAATAATGTACTACAAGTGGATGTCACACTTTATTTTTGTTTTGTATGAGCATTTAAAAACAACAACAACATAATAATATGGATTTTGACCATGTATGTTTTGGAGTTCATTGAAAGAGGTTTATTTATATATGCATATATATATATATATATACATACACACACATATATATATATATATATATATGTATACATATATATGTGCGTGTGTGTGTGTGTGTGTAACTTTAACTAACTTATCTATTTCTATCCATCTATCAAACGTACTATCTAGGGATCTATCTAGGGGGCGGGGGGGGGGGTTAAAATGAGCCGTCGATTGTATGTGTGGGAGTCCCTCGGGTTCAGCCCAGCTGATTTAGTGTTCGGTGAGAGGACCCTCACGTCTGTTAAGGGGTAAGTGGCTTTCCAATGTTAAATGAGTCGAGAATAATGTGTTAGATTACGTCTTTTTTTTTTCCGTGAACGCTTGCATCGTGCTTGTGAAACTGCTCACAAAACTCTTGTCGCCAGCCAGTCTAAAATGAAGCGGCAGTTTGACAAGAAAGCTGTGGCTCGAGTTTTTGAGACAGGCGACCGAGTGTTGGTATTGTTGCCGTTACCCGGTTCCCGTTTGCAGGCTGGTTTTTCTGGTCCGTATGTCGTGGAGCGCAAACTTTCCGTTACAGATTATGTAGTGCACACTCCTGATAGAAAACGATCGTCCCGCGTCTGCCACGTCAAAATGTTGAAAAGTTCCGCCCGGTTCACACTGGACGTGGAAGCGCCGCGAAGCGCCGCGAAGCGCCGTGAAGCGCCGAGCGCTTCCATTCAGCGCCCATGTTAATAAATCAGTGTGTTTACATGCAGAGCTTAATCGGACTAAGCAATAATTCTGTTTTCTCGTCCAATCGGAGTTCTCAGCTTGGTCCCCATATCCATGCAGCTGAGAAATTCAAATTATTGACGGGAACGTGTCCTCCTCACAACACTAGGGGGTGGAGTGAGTCTTTTCAGCCGGTCAGCTGCTTTCGGTTGACATATTAAATCTATTATGATATGTAACGATAGTTCATAATGTACGTGTTACTTGCTTTGCAGATAAGGTGTACCCTATTTCTTGTGCTCCTGGTTATTTTAAAAGGCAGACAAGAACGTTGTTTGCTGTTGGAGGGCTACAACAACACTTCGATGCTACGCTTTGTGCCGTCGCTACGGACCCCAAACTCTCGTTCTTGTTGGATTCGGGTGTGTGTCTGTATTCGATTATCATGATGTTGTTTTTTTTAAATGCTCATACAAAACAAAAATAAAGTGTGACATTCACTTGTAGTACATTATTTTTGCCAGCAAGCTTCTCTTGTTACAACTGACCATCGACCCATATTTTCCATATACTCAACTGAATCAGATACCCTGCAGATCCCCTGCAAGGGCCTCGAGGTGATCCGTGGAGTGACGCGCAACCAGCACGTGACCTCTACGATGAGCTTCCACCCACGGAAGTGCCATAGGAGGACACGGCTTAAATAGTATGGCTTGTCCACCAGAAGGCTGTATTATAGTGTACATAATATAAAACTTCGGCCCAGTTCTGCTTGTATTGCAATGGTTGGTGTTCCTGAAGTTTCATTTTTCGTCCCTTTTTATTTTTTACATCCATGTTTGTGATGAAATAGTATTGTGAAATCGCTAGCTCGCATTGCATGCTGGGAAACAGCGTCACTCAAGGAAGTTTTGGCTTTGCTGACACGGTCCTGAAGGGAAGTGGGTTTTAGTGCACTGGAACGGGATGAATGTGTTCAATCAAGCAGTACAAACCTGATTAATTGTCTTAAAACTTGACTTCGAATGGCCATATTGTTTAGGATTAGAATTAGATGACAACTTGTTCACAATATTTGCAACTATTCAATTTGACCAGCAGGTGTCAGTAGAAGACGAAATTTCATGTTGACTATTTCCTAATGGAAGTGCTCTCTTTACGTTGGATTTTTCTCATAATTATTTGAAGTGTAGGCCTGTATCTGCACACAATTTGGAATTCGTCCCAGCGCCCTGAGCTGTAAATTTGGACGGTGTAAAATGAAAATGGCCATCTGCAGCAGAATGAAAGTGAGATTGCATTGTCCAGGTAGGAGGACAGCAGTCAGTCATGTTTCACCTCCAGTCAACACGCAGTGGTTCACATGAAGGTCCAAGAGGCCTACAGACCTACACTGAGTCTGGACGTGGCAGTACAGTTGGATCATTGTCTTTGTTGTGTTGTTTGGTCATTGTGATCCAATGTAATGTGAGAGAAGGACGAGTGCAGTTATATTGGAGTGAGTTTTTTAGAGTGTAATAGAAGTTATAATGCATAGTCTGTTTTTATGAAATGTTCTATCACCTGGCATTCATCCATCCATCCATCCATCCACCCATCCATCCATCCATCCATCTTCTACTGCCGTATCCGGAGTCAGGTCTCGGGGGCAGCAGCCTCAGCAGAGACCCCCAGACTTCCCTGGACCCAGTCACCTCCTCCAGTTCCACCAGTGGGACCCCAAGGCTTCCCAGTCCAGCCCAGAGACCGGGTCAGCACCACTCTGACTCCCCGAGTCCCTGCTGCTCAGGTGAGGCTTCAAAGATCTGGCTGCACCTGATTGGACGGTCGTGGAGGATCTCCTTGGTCTTCTTGGTCTTCTTGGTCTCCAGCTGTTTGACCTCGTGCTCTCTGTTGACCTCCTCACTCAGTCCCTCAGTGATGTAGAGCTCAGTGTAGATGCTGTTGAGGAGAGTTTGACTTCCTGCTTCTTCACCTTCAGTCACACGTTCACATTTCCTCTCCAGACTGATCTTCTGCTGCTGTAGAAGCTCCTGCAGACCACCAACCTCTGGAGCTGAGAGAAGGTTGGAGAAGAAAACGTCAGTGTGACAGTGTGAGCATCATTTTCTGTCCACGACTTGAAGCTGAAAGCATCCAAACTCCATTTTTCAGCTGATGTGGTGAAGCTGCTGTTGTCTGACTGTTTGCTCTAAATGTCCTCCAGTGGATCTTCTCACTGGAGGTCCTGACCAAGGTTATAATAGTTAACGAAAACGAACAAAATAACGAAAACTTCAATTGAAAAAAACAATTGTCACGTTGCCAGGGGTTAGGATTTTGGTACCTGCCTCGTTGGGCTTCGAAGTGAGCAGAGCTGAGACCATAAGGGTGACGTAGCAACGTTCAGGACACTGATTGGCCAAAGGCAGTCTTTCACGAAAGTCCAAAACCGCCATTTTCAAATGCCTCGTGTGTGGATTTTTACATTAACACGTATTAAAAACTGAAAAGCTTATGAAACTGTACCATGGGTGAACAAAGAACTACAGAAGTTTCTGTTCTCTGTGGCCGAAGAAAAAGCACAATGCAGACAGTTGTGCAGAAAGTTTAGTGTTAGCTAAAATATCGGGCACACAGACGTACTTATTATGTATACATTTCTTTCCATTGTAACAGGTCACTACAAGATCTGCAATCCATTACCTAGAATTGGTTTTCCTTAAACTGATGTACAGGATTACTAATCTGACTTTGATGGGCAAATTTGACAACAGAACACAATTATGAAGCACTAAAACACAGGACCACAAAACAATTAAATGCATGATGAAATAATGATATGCTTTGTTAAATGAAATAAAATGGCATTTTCAACTAAGTAATAAAATAGTTGGTGGTGCAGTGGTTAGCGCTGCCGCCTCACAGCAAGAAGGTCGTGGGTTCGATTCCGGGGCCTGGACCTGGGACCTTTCTGTGTGGAGTTTGCATGTTCTCCCTGTGTCTGTGTGGGTTCTCTGCGGGTTCTCCGGCTTCCTCCCACACTCCAAAAACATGCATGTGAGGTCAGATGAACGTTCTAAATTGTCCGTAGGTGTGCATGTGAGTGTGAATGGTTGTTTGTCTGTATGTGGCCCTGCGATGAACTGGCGACTTGTCCAGGGTGTCACCCTGCCTTCGCCCTAAGACAGCTGGGATAGGCTCCAGCAGACCCCCGTGACCCTGAATAGGAATAAGCGGGTATAGAAGATGAATGAATGAAATCTTTATTGAATGAATGACACATTTTATTTCACTCGTGGTTTATGTAATTATTATTTTTTGCTCCATAGCTTTCATGATTCAGCATTACATGTTAAGCGTGATGAATTGCATGAAAAGAGAGAGCACTCGCTGATAAATTAACATGGTGTGCTGTTTAATTCCATGAGGACGACAAAATATTTGCAAATTTGTGTTAGCTACACACATCGACAGGTGCAAGAGAAAGGGAGGAACTTTCAAGATAATTGAGTTTTTATTTATTTATTTTTTTAGTTCTGATGAAATAAATAGACCAATCATTTCATTCCTTTGTCTGCTTTCCAAAGAGGTTATTAATTTAAAAAAAAATATGTGTGGCAGTGCTGTTATGGTCCATAGAGAGTTGCTTCAAAGAATTATCATTTATTATTCAGTGGCACATTGCTCACTTGTTTAATACAGAAATAATAGTATATTATTATAATAATACTATTTTATTAATATAATAATAATAATAATAATAATAATAATAATAATAATAATAATAAGAATAAGAATAAGAATAAGAATAATAATGATAAAAATATTATTAATAATAATAATTATTATTATTATTATTTCTAAAATTTCCAAACAACAATCGTCAGTTGTTCCGTAAAAAATACATTGATTTCCATGTTGAATTTTGTACGGTCCGTGAGCGCGCACGTCTGTCAGTGACGGTCTCCACACTGACACAACTGCGCATGCTCTATTATCCCATCAATGCGGAAGTCAAAAAGTTTTGGGAGCCATGCGCTGGGTGAGCAACTTCATTGAAAGGAATGGGACGCCATCTGGGGGCTTGCCGCACTGTCACGCAGGTTGTGACGTAGCGGGCCGGCGAGCAACAGATATGATTGTGAATGACAGCTACCATTCGTTCCCGTTAGCGAGAGGATTAAAAACAAACAGACACCATAATGGCATCAAAAAGGAGTTATCCCAGCGGTGCGGAAAAACGGAAGGAAAAGAAAACTGATCAAGAAAAACTTGCAAAGGGGAAAGGTAAGTTATTTGTTTGTGATGTGGGCTGGAGAGGTGGAGGTGAAACGCTGTTGTCCCCCCCCCCCCTCCAAAGTTTGTTTATTTGTCCTGCTAGCCAGCTAGCTAGCATCGGATAAATGTTAGCTGGCTGGCTAATATTTGTTCGTCATGAATCAGCGTTTTTGTTTGTTTTATGAAAGTTGACCATATCCTGCCATGTTGGCCTATCCTGCCATGGGAATGACTGATTGACTCCACACCCGTTTATTCACATTCTAACAGGGAGGGCGGGAGGGAGGGCATGTTGTAGTTGTTGTTGTAGTCAGTCCCCTGTTATTGTTCAGTTCACATATTTGACTCTTAATGTTATTTTAGCCTTAACTTAGGATGAATTTACTAAGCTTAGTTTGTATTTTGTAGGCCCTTAATTAGAAATGTGCTACTGTTTTATAATTCAAAGAAATATTTTATGGAAATACTTTATTTGGCATGGTGTTGACTATTTTAGACTGTTGTGGCAGTGGGTCATTTATCTTAGTTTTATTACTTTAACTAGTACAGTGTGTAAAGTAATGCCAAAAACTCTTAAAAATGACAGTTTTGTAATTGGGTAAAAGCTTTAAAGGGACACTGCAACCATAATGTTTAATTTAAAAACAAATGAATTTTTAATTTTCCTATATTACTGCAACATCACTGTAATAATAAAATAGGAAAATGCGCTTCTGATCTGTTTTGCTTGATGATCTAATGAGCTTTGTCTCTGCAGGAGCAATTCTAAAATATGTTGGCGCTCCAGACATTGAGCCAGAGGGATCTCCCGAACATCCTGACCAGGAAGCTCCAGGACCAACACGTTCCTCAGAACCTCCTTCTGTCCAGGTGAATAATGTGTGTTATTCTTAGTAGCTAAGCTGATAAGTGTGGGACGAAACTAAGGCAATTAAGCATTATTTTGATTGTTGGTTTGCTTTTTAGTGTTGCACTTGTTGGTTTGTTGGATTTTCTTATTTAAAGTAAGCATTTTTTTTTATGAATACTCAATCTGTTGTATTTATTGACATATAGAGGATTCTTTTCCTAGTATTATAGTGTTTGTTTGTTTTTAAATCACTTTAACTTGCCTGAGTTGCTCAACTGAAGATGTTTAATTTTACCTGTAGCCTGTTTTGCTCATGAGGTGTAATAGATTGTGGAATCTTAGTAGACCTTAGTAGATGCACGCTGCTGAGAGTGGCAGCGATCAGCTCTGATGACCGTGGTGCTTGTAAATAAGGCAAATGCGCCATCTAGTGGGATTTAGCATGTTTATTCGTGTTGGAGCAATGACAAGTACGACTAACAAAACAAAAGATGCACAGGGTAAAAAAAAAATAATCATAAAGTCAAGCCCAACAAAGATAACAGATGGGCATAACTGTAACATTACATAGTAATGATTACTAGTACTACCAAAATTTCTATATTTTACTTTTCAACTCGAACTATCCATCCCCTTTTTTCAGCAGCCATTAAGACAAAAGGATGACACTTATGCATTGCATCAAACTGTGATGCACAAAATCAATTAAATTAAATCAAAACAATAAATAAAGTGTGCATTAAACAGGGGGCAGTGCAATACAGTACAGGACTCAACTGATATAGTGCAGTTAGGCAGTATAGCCTATAACAGCTGTTCAGCATCCATAGTAATCCACAGTCAGTGCCATAATCATCCAGTCAGTGTCATATTCATCCATAGTCAGTATAATATATATGATATCGCGCAGACCCTCGTCCTCCACCACATTAATTGGCCTGCAAGCCGTAGCCACACCCATTTAGCCCCCGCTGTTGAAAGTTGGCGTGTGGTGGACGCGGCCAGTGGTCTCCGTGCCACACCATCCAACGTGGTTTGCTTTACCTCAGAAGGGGGCGGAGGGCTCTCCGCGTCAGCTGTATGCTTCGCAGACAAGTGAAACGTAAGACTGCTCGTACTCCGGTGGAAACTAAATACAGCTTTACAGTAAATGCATCATCACTTTTGTCCTGTCAAGACTGCCATCTGGCAGGGTTTTGAAGTGGAACTTTCCATTTACAATTGACGCCTTATCCATGTTAGTCCTTCCTAGTGCTCATCTACGCTCAGTGTCTTTTTCTTTTTTTTGTTGTGCTTACAAGCCGGCTGCAAGCGTGTGACTGTGTGCTGTGAGTCAATTCATTTCCCGTTTCCACAATCTACGGAGTGGCCAAAGGTTCAAAAAGCACTTTAATTAATTAATTGAATTAATTAACTATGTGGCAGGTGGGTTTGCCCCCACCTTCGCGTCATCAATCACACCTGCGCCGGAGTGCAATCTTTGCGTCCCTCAGTGCGTTTACATGGTACTAGAGAAATTTGAATTATTGCCTTAGTCCGATTCTGATCGGAGTTTGAGAACTCCGATTGGAATCGGAGAACTCCGATTGAGACACCCAGATAATGCAATTGGAATTCTAATTTCTCGGCCATGTATACGCCTTAGTCGGACTATTAACTGGACAACGTAAGTGCGCACGCGCCACCGCACAACTACGTCGTCTAACAAAACAGACGGCGCGAAACAACCAGCAAACGCGAATAAGAATGTTGACATTTGGAGAGAGGATGAGACCGGGGCAATGCTTTCTCTTCTAAAAGAGATGGACATATTAAAATAACACACAACAGAGACCTTTTTTAAAAGGGTAGCGCAGCAAATGCAGGGCTCCGGCTTTGCGCAGCCCTGAACAAATACGTATTCCTTCGTATTTATATTTCTACCTTTTCGTTCACATTTTTTGTAAGTTAGAAGAATTTCAACTTTGTAAATAAAAGCACAGCAAAGAGATGTTTTTCTGATTGGTTTTTATTTCGATAATTTCGCTGTTATTCTGCTGGAAACGGCGTGCAGTGGCACAAGCTTCCTCCACGGTCGGCACTTTAATGAGCGTGTGTATAACTGAAGACACCGTTCCTTTGCAAAACCTGTACACAAACTCTCCCACCAGTCTGCGCAGAACCCGCATCCAACAAGAACGAGAGTTTGGGGTCCGTAGCGACGGCACAAAGCGTAGCATCGAAGACATTGTGTTGTTGTAGCCCTCCAACAGCAAACAACGTTCTTGTCTCATGGTTATCTTTTAAAATAACCATGAGCACAAGAAATAGGGTACAGCTTATCTGCAAAGTAAGTAACACGTACATTATGAACTATCATTCTATATCATAATGATGTAATATGTCAACCGAAAGCAGCTGACCAGCTGAAAAGGCTCACTCCACCCCCTACTGTTGGGAGGAGGACACGTTCCCGTCAGTAATTCAAATTTCTCAGCTGCATGTATAGGGGGACAAGGTGAGAACTCCGATTGGACGAGAAAACCGAATTATTGCAAAGTCCGATTAAGCTCTTCCTGCAACTCCCCAGGTGGCATTTTCAGGCAACCCCCCCCCCCCCAATTTTCCTTTATACCCAGCATCTGAATTGTCTCCACCTCCGCCAGACCCTCCCCCTCGCCACATCTAGTCTTTTTTTGATAGGCTGCCCTCGCTATTAACCTCCCTCTCATCACAGCTTTAATTGTGTCCCACAGTATGGTAGTGTCTACTGGACTATCTATGTTCTCCTCCATAGAGCATTTAATCTCTTTCTTAACCTCCTCCAGTGTTTTTGGATTATTTAGCATACCCATATTTAATCTCCAAAGTGTGTTTTTCTTCCTCTTATTTAGACAAATAATAAGGTAATTAATACTGTGTCAGTACAAGTCAGTCGTTCCTATTTTACATTCCTCTATTCTGTATCTGTCTGTAATGTTAATAAAAAAAATAGTCCTCTGTAACGGGTGGAGGTCCCTCCAAACATCAAACATCCCGAGTTCGGCTAGAGAGACGTTGACAAGTTTCGACAGGCGGGTCTGACTTCTGTTGCCATTAGTTGTGTTGAGTTTAGCTTTTAAATCATGTTGATTTAGCTCTTGCTGAGAGAAATGTGTTTCCTGTAGATCAGGCATGGCCAAATTACGGCGTGTCTCTGTCCGGCCCGCGTGAAGGCATTCAAAAATCTAACCTAACTTAGAAATGACACTTGAACCTGCAATGAGGATTTTAGTCGTTCTAAATGAGTCCAACGTTAGAAAAAAAGGAGCGACCCGGACTTCCCACAGTCTCTTTTCTATTAACATGGGAATTCAATTTTAATAATTTGTCAACTAAAAACACCGGTCATACTAGAACACCCCTACCAGCTTTCTTCCCTTTATTCTCTGAATTTAATCAAAGAATCTTTGAAACTCTTGTAGCTTTTCTCTGGCTCGTGTCGCTGCTGATGCGTAGCCACTCCAGGATCTCTCCTTGCACTGCCACTCCGTTGTAGTGCGGGGCACCGAGTGCCGCAGGCCCCTCCGCACCCGTCGCCACCGCCGTCTTCTCCGCCAGGCCGCGTCTCGCCAATTCCTCCTTTACCTCCTCTGCGCTGTTGTAGGTTCGAGTTCCCGTATCCCAGTGGGTCCTCATCTTGGTGAATGGCATCTGGAACCGGATGCCCTTCTCCTTCAGGATTCTTTTTGCAGTGTTGTACTCCTTTCTCTTTTGGACCATCTCTGTCGTGTAATCGTGATGGAATGACGGTACTTTATTCCCCAGTTCTATTTTCTTTGTCCATAGCTCTCTCAGGACCCTCTCTTTGGTAGTAAATTCCAGAAAATTAACAATGATGGGTCTCGGTTGGGCACCGTCCGCTGGCTTCTGTGCAAGTGAGCGGTGTGCTCTCTGAATTTGGAAATTAAAACCTGCTGGCAGGTGCAGTTTGCTTTTCAGCAGGTCTATAGTAGATACGTAGGTTGTTTCTCCTCGGCCTGGACTCCAGGTCAGTTAACTTGTCCTGAAGAGCTTTTTGTTCTCTCAGTGATATGACTAGAGCGTCATTAGCTTCCTGTGCCCAACGTTCTAGCTTTTCAATCCGCAACTCAGCCTCGTTGATCTTGCCGGTCTGGAGCTCCTGTTCGGTGATGACTTTCGCAAGTTGTTGATTTATTTTGTGTTTGAAGTCGTCCAAGTCTTTTTCCACGTCGTTCCACAGTGTTTCTCCAAACGTGCGAAGGACTTCTTTTGATTCCGTTTTTAAATCCCGTATCTCCTTGCTAATAATTTTTATGTCCGAGCCCTTTTCCGCGTCGTTAGTCACGACGAGTTCGTTTCGCCATCTCCCTCTGTTTCAGAGCAAGCTGGTAGTTCCGCCATATTGTCTGTTACCGTGTTTCTGTTTTGGTTGAATCGAGTTTTCCTTCCCATTCCAACGTTCCCCTGATCACTTTGTAGTTAATATGATATCTGACAATAGTTATTCAAGTTTTCGGGGAGTTTTTACCCTAGACGGTCGAGAGCCCTGGTGTCGCGCAGTCTACCGCTTTATGGCCAAACCAGAAGTCCCTTCCCTCTAGCCTTTTCAAGGGGGAGGTGGCTAGACTCGGCTCTTGTGGGACGAGAAGCAGAAGGCCTGTCCGATCGGGGGGGAAGATGAGATGACATTTTTGTGGGTCAACACAAACTCATCTGCGAGGACAGCAGCCTTGGACAATGACGACACTTTCTGTTCATTCAAGAACATAACCACCTTCTCTGGCAAAGAGTCTTTAAAATCTTCTAAAAGAACGAGCTCACGGAGTGACTCAAAGTCATTTTTGACATCATTAGCTGCACACCATTTATCAAAGAGGTTGCTTTTCTCCCATGCAAACTCGACAAAGGTTTGACCACTAGATTTTCTATGGTTCCTAAATTTTTGCCAGTAGGGCTCAGGAACAAGCTCATAAGCAGGAAAAATTGCTTCCTTTCCAACATCATATTGCAGGCTGTCTTCTAAGAAAAGAGCAGACACCAACTCCTGTGCTTTTCCCACCCGCTTGCATTGGAGAAGGACAGGCCACATGTCTCTTGGCCAGTTGAGTGGCGAAGCTATTCGCTCCAAGGCACTGAAGTATGAATCAACTTCTGCCTCACGAAATGCTGGCACCAGAAAAATGTTTTTACTGGGGCTTGGCAACGATTAAAAATTTTAATCGCAACTAATTGCATGATTTACCTGATCAATCACGATTAATCACGTCGTATACGCAAAAGCCAATAATGAATTTAAAAGAAGTCTTTCATACACTTTAATTGAAATGTTCTGCCATATAAACAAAAGCACCATAACATTTATCGTGCAAACACTTAACATCAGCACTTTACACAGAAACATTTTTAATGTAAATCTAAAGTTAAAAAAAATGCAAATACAAAATTAAAGCTTATTGCCAATGCCAGGGCATTACTGTTATCCTGTTCCTTATGAAAAATAAAAAAAATCTACCTACAAAATCCTGAGCCACAATAATAACGGGCAATTTCTGAGGTAACAGCAGAAACATTTTTCTTTTATCAGGGAGCAGCATAACCAGTCTGCGTTCCCTTGCAAATGTCCCAGTTTGAAAGGGTGAGGCACAAAAACGTTCACTTTTGGGTTTTTCTTCACAGGGGACTAGAATGTAAAGTCCACATTTATACTGGAGTTCCTTTGGAGAGTCTCATTCAACTCAGTGCAGTTTGTCAGTTCCTGGAATTTGACGGCCAGTTATTTTAAATGTACTGCCATATGAATTAAAGTGCCATAACATTTACTGTGCAAACACACTATTAAGATCAGCATTTTTGAACAATTAGCAGCTAAGAAAAAAAAATAGTGTAAATTTAAACACAACTTAAACAATGTTATCAAAGCAATACAAAATTAAAGCTGTAAGCAGCGTTTGCGGGACTGAGCCCACCTGGCCACTGCCTGCCGTGACGTCCGCCACCTGGCCACGAGCCCCTGACACCCGCCGACGCTTCCCAACACCTGGCGTTTCCGCCCGAAACCCGCCGATGCCCCATTCCTGACGCCGACGCCTGCTGATGACACATCAAGCACTGACTTGACATTACTGACTCGACATTTAGAAACATTTGATTTCTAAATGTGATTGATTACTGTATCATTTTGGAGATAATAAGCCTTAAAGTTGGCTTTTTGTTTTGTTTTGCGACAGCTCCAATATTCCATTTTTACTGTACAATAACATCAAATTGCTCCATAAGCTCTGTCAATGGTTGGTACAGTTGACCTCAGGACAACCTTGGATATATCTTCAATCATTATAAGGCATATTTAATGTACCATTTTGGAGATATTAAGCCTCAAAGTTGTTGTTTTCCTTTTTTTTTTTTAGCTTTTCAAACAGGCAAAAAGGGCCCAGTACTCAATTTTTTACTGTACAGTAACATTGCTTTGCTCCATAATTTCTGTCAGTGGTTGGTACAGTTGACCTGAGGAATACCCTGACTATATCCTCAGTCATTATCAAGCATATGTACAGTATCATTTTGGAGATATTAAGCCTTAAAGTTGGCTTCTTTTTTTTTTTTTTTGCGACAGCTCCAATATTCCATTTTTACTGTACAATAACATCAAATTGCTCCATAAGGTCTGGCAATGGTTGGTACAGTTGACCTCAGGACAACCTTGAATATATCTTCTCTTAATATTCATGAATATTCTCACTTAATGTACCAGCTCCTTCCTTTAGACATGATATGTACAGTTAGTTATTCTTTGTTTGACGCAAGTGTTATATTAAGTTCCTACTATCTGTACCGGTACTTCTTGTTAATTTGAAATAAACACTAACAGCATAATGTCAAAACAAAAACCGAACAAGTCAAACAGGAGCAGATCATAAAACAAGGAGGCTTTGTACTAAAATATGGATAAAATATAAACAGGGAGTTGTCTAATGTCGTCAAGGAAGCCAACATTACGTTACCTGTTGATCAGCATGTTGACTCAGAAAATCCTCAGGCTCCTGCTGCGACATTTCATGTGGGGCGACGGTTGTGACTTCACTGCTGGTCCCGTGAGAAACTCAAATCGGTCCCTCACGTTTGTGTTGCGTGGCATGGGTTAGGACATTGAGAGGCATTATAGTGTGGTTGTGTGCACCAAATCGGACTCGGCTTCTTGCTCGATAGCCGTGCATAATATATGCAAACGCAATGCTCTGTTTATGTGAACTCACGGAGTCCGACTCCGTGCACGTGCTCATCTCGACTCGATGGATTTATGAGCTTGATGACAAGTGTCACAAGTGTGTATTTTGTATTGGATTGATGTACTGCAATTCTAGTCATATGAACAAGCAATTAGCATTCCTAGTTATATGTGGCATGACGAAATACTGTACTACCAAGTTTGTATTGCAGTATCTTCAGTTTATGGGGTAGAGGGTGCTCAAATTGGATTGATTGAAGATGTAGTTTAGGTACAATTTGCTTGTTTTTATCAAAATTTAAGTTGATTGCAGTTCAAGGTGGCACAATCCTATCAGATGTTGTCATTTTGTCACGAAGAACACTGGTATTTGATGATTATTACCATAAGTACCACCATGTTGCAGGCATTGTGGTTACAAGTTTCACTCCAATTTTGATTGTTGTCTGTATGACTAGCAATCCGTTGAGCTGTCTAGGGTTATCATTCAGATAAGGTGTCACAACTTTTAATTGCATGGGAACTTTGGGATCCATGGCAGATGGGCATTGTAAAAAAACGGACCTTGAGTCGGAAGGCTAGCTTGTCCTAATTGTGACCTTAATATGATGATTTTTTTTCCCTGCCAGATTGAGGAGAAATTAAATGGACATCCAAACCGGATGTCCATTCATGTCCATTTAAGCAAGCATTTTTGCAGATTTTAACACTGACTTGCATTAATAGGCGATGAATGAGCTGTGGCGCATTCTGGATAAGGGCAACAGAAAATTCATTGATGAACTAAAAAATGAGATGAGAAGACTTCTGCACCAATGTGTAATTTTATGGTGTTTGGGAAAAAAATCAAGTGATGATGCCACGCATAACGCTGGATGTAGTTCAGTCGAGTCATTTTGCTGTGTCTCTAATTGACTGTGTAGCTGTTTCCTTGGACATAGGATGGTTTATGTTGCGCTGAATGAATAGATGCAGAATGGTAATACTCTTCATGCTGAAAAAATAAGATTTTTTTTGTGATCAACACAAACCTAATAAGACTCATTTTTAGGAAGACTAACTTTGAACTCAAAGTTGATTTGTTCTATTCCAGTGGAATATTCCATCGCGCTGCTCAGGGCACTCCCCACACTCTTTCCTTCACCAAGTCCACCACCGAAGAAGCTGGGACATGCCAGTGAGGCACTGCTTCATGTCATTCAGGTGAAAGTTTGTTTGCATTTTCTCACATTCAACACTTCATAGTTCCATGCATGGATGTGGCGTTTCCTTCTTCTTTTTCTTTAGCCAACAGAAGATCCCACAATGTACTCGCAGAAGAGGTCTTTCCTGTGTTGCTGTTTGATGGGACCCGCTGTCTCATCTGTCTTGGAGCCACTCCCGCCACCACGCTTGCCAAGGAAGACTTGAGTGACCGTCTGCTTCATCTGATGGGTTACGACTATGCCCTGCACCTCACATATCCAAAAGTGTGTGGCAACCCTTCTCTCTGTCATTCAGACAGAAGTGCTACAGGACACTATCCATGAGTGAGACACCACAGCCTCATACAAAAAAGACCATGGCAGAATGGAAATTGGGGAGTATAGCTGTGTACTAGGCATAGGTAGCGATACACTCCCCTGGTAGTTGTAACTTGAGGGTGGGTGGGAGTCTGTTGGAACAAACATGTTATCAGTGGTGATAGGAACACTATATGCTGTCCCCATACTGTTTTTTTTTTTTTTTTTTGTGTAACTGAGTGTCAGGGAATCTGAATCAATATTCAATAATGATGACGGTGAATATTGTAACAATTGTTACTTGCGTTCTAGAAATGATTGCTTGAGGTTGTTTTAAGATGCAATGCCTTAGTGACGTTTTTATTACAAGGCAGTGAAGGCACTGTCAGCAATTTAAGTGAATAAATAGTTGTTGACAATATTAATTCTCTTTGCTGAATTATTTTTTTTGGGGGGGAGTGGGCGTAGGGGGGGTGGATGCTTTGTCTCATTTTGAGAAAAAAAAGCTAATATTGTGAACACTTAAATTAAGAAGAATTGCACTGTTAGTAGGTCTGGTTTTAAGATCTTTTCATTCAAATTAAGAAAGAAGCAAACGTGAAAAAAGAATTGAGAAGCTAGTATCAAGTTTATTTGACTTACAGTACAGAGTACAGTCCTTGGAATGAGTGCTTTACTGTTTATTTCAAGAGTTTTTCCATTCTTCAAATGCCTAGATATATCGTCTTATTTTAAGAAATCTTACCAAGTCTAAATATCTTACTGCATTGGCAGATAATTAGACTTGTTTCTAGCCTGTTCTTTCTCAATTTAAGTGTTTATTTCTTAGATATATTTTGCAGTGTGTGGACACCGAGGGGAGCTCTAGAATTGGCTCATTCAACCGACCAAGGATCCAATCAGCAGCGGCGTCACAGGCCCTCCTCCTTCTTTGTTCTCTCTCTCACTTTGACTTCGGCACTGGACAGCCAGGTTTGTGGAGGGAAGGTTGGAACAAGGTAAGGACGGGGTACCCCATACATTCATGTACGTAGAGTCACTAAGTCTTAAACTCACCAGGTTTGTATCGCTTATCGATAACCCTAATGCCATACAAGTCTATGAGGGTCAAAGGTCAACTTTGTCCTAGGGACATGGGGCCACTTTCAGGTTCATCAGGATCCTCCTGGACATACCCACACCAAATTTGGGGCTTCTAGCCCATGAGGAACCCCGAAACCCTCACTCTAATTCCAGCCTTATCGCTAACCCTAATGCCATACAAGTCTATGAGGGTCAAAAGTCAACTTTGTCCGAGAGACATGGGGCCACTTCCTTTTTCATCAGCAGCCCCCAAGAAGCGCACACGCCAAATTTGGGGCTTCTAGTTCTTGAGGAACCCCAAAACCCTCACTCTAATTCCAGCCTTATCGCTAAACCCTAATGCAGTGCTATGAGTCTAAGTCTATGAAGGTCAAAGCTCAACTTTGTCCGAGAGACATCAAGTGTTTTTTTCATGAATCATTCATCAATGTTAAGAGTTTGCTTAGTGGAGAATTCACAATAAAAATACATTGACACTGTCAAGATGGACTCAAGCACTATTATTGAACTATACTGTATTTTTAGAGTGATGTGAAGCTTTTGACAAGCGCTGCGCAAAGGAGGCCCATTTGTTTTTGTTTTTTTTCAGGGGGCCCAAAATTCCTGGCGGCGCCCCTGAGCGGGCATCTCCAGCACTAAGGCAGTGGAGCTGCCGGCCACGAGAGAAGAATTAACCAGTCCATTGAAAACATTTGTTTGGTCTAGTGAGTGCCAACAGTCCTTTGAGGATCTTAAGTGCCTTCTCAGCTGTAACCCTGTCGTGTCTGCTCCAAATTTTTCCTCATTGGCTAGAAGCCCCAAATCTAGCGTGGGCGCTTCTTGGGGGCTCCTGATGAAAAAGCAAGTGGCCCCATGTCTCTAGGACAAAGTTGAAAATTCACCCCATAGACTTGCATTGAATTAGGGTTAACAATAAGGCTGAAACTAGGGTTAGGGTTAGGGTTAGCTTAAATTAGGGTTAGGGTTTCGGGGTTCCTCAAGGACTAGAAGCCCCAAATTTGGCGTGGGCGCTTCTTGGGGGCTCCTGATGAAAAAGCAAGTGGCCCCATGTCTCTAGGACAAAGTTGAAAATTCACCCCATAGACTTGCATTGAATTAGGGTTAACAATAAGGCTGAAACTAGGGTTAGGGTTAGGGTTAGGGTTAGCTGAAATTAGGGTTAGGGTTTCGGGGTTCCTCAAGTACTAGAAGCCCCAAATTTGGCGTGGGTGCTTCTTGGGGTCTCCTGATGAAAAAGCAAGTAGCCCCATATCTCTAGGACAAAGTTGAAATTTCACCCCATAGACTTGTATGGCATTAGGGTTAGGGTCCAAGAGTACACATACACATTTTCTTTTGCTTTTTTGATTTAAGCTCATCGTCTCCAGCTGCAAAGGTACAGAAACTTTTCTGTAAACTTGTGTTATCATTGTCCTTCATTGAAAATGACACAATCTTTCATTTCATTGTTCAGATGCCGAACACCAAGGCATTCCGTCGCTCTCTGGCCATGAAACGACGCCTGGAGCAAAAACGGGATTGGACACCTTTTCCACCTCGGAAGGACTTTGAACGTCGTGAGTACTTCCACGTTCATGATTTCATGTTCTGCCTGTGTTGTTATGTTGTATTCCAAATAAATCTTACAAAAACATATTTAGATTTTTCTTTTTTGTCAATTTACACAGGGCGCGGTACTGGTCAGCGACCTGGGTGCGAAGATGGCCCGTTTTGCTCCTGACTGACAAAACAGTGCAAGTTCGTTCTTAAGGCCCAGCAACCAGACAAGAAGGTATGGGTCGTGATTTTGTCAAGCCACGAGTTTCTTTCTGTTTTTGTTCTGGTGGTGGGAGACTCACATCTCTGTCCACTTGTGGATGGTTTTGTGTTCTCACCCTGGGCAACAACCTTGAACACGGGCTTGTAACAGACTCCGCCCAGGATTTTGCTGCGCTACTGGCAACTGTGTTGGACCGCTGGCCCAAGGTTTGTTTATCTGCTGTGACAAACAAATTTGAACACATGAATGTCATCGCCACTTTGTTTTATCAATATCAAGTAATTCCATGATCCATAGTTCAATAACAAGAATATTCATGAATTTATTTTGCATTTTTATGTTTGTTTGGGTTTTTTTTTTATATATACAACTATTTTGTAGGTGTTTGTGCTTGACTTTCCACCTCGCCTGACTGTCAAGCCAGAACTACAAACAGCGCTACGTCAAGTATATCATCGTGTTGCTGCACGCATGGGTGTGTAAAATACATATTTTTGTTGTATTTTTTTCTCTTCAGTGACACTGTGCTAACAGATATTTCTTAGAATTGTGTGATTACATAATTGATTATGTGACACTTCTTCCAGGTTTAACATTTGTGTATATGGCCGATCACCTCCCCCTTCGTCAGCTGTACATGGTGGTGTTATGACGGTGTAAGTTTTGCCTTCTTCAGCCTTACTTGCTCTTCATTTGATATGACAAATATGTGTTAACACGTTGTTTTCTGTTTAGGTGCACCTCAGGACTGATTTTGGTGGAGCGTCTGCATGCTGCAGTGCTCCATCAGCTCGCACCCCCTTCACCTAGGCCAGGGGTGTTGTGCCACAACCAATCATCGCCCAGGGTGTCTCCCAGAGTGGTTGTGACAGGTCCTGTCCACATGCCAGTGTATGGACCTGCTCCTGAATGGACTCTTGTTGGACAGGAGGTTGAGGTAACCTGTTCATCCCTCTTTTTTTTTTTTCCCCCCAATCGTGTATTTGTCAAACTGTGCAACTTTTTATTTTAAAAATGAACACTTATCCTAAGTTGACTCTGATTTCCTCTCCTCTTTTTTTTATAGACAGTACCAACAGCTGTTGAGACTGCATTTCACACAGACATCCCGTCCAATCCCGTGTGGTTCAGTGAGGCTGTGCTGCTGGACCACATGGAGACCGTCGTGGAGTCATCTGGCAGGGTTTCCCCAGCTGCCACGGTAACATTCACACAATTATTCATACACTTATCAACTAGGGGTGGGTGAAAAAAAAAATCAAGATTGCAATATATTGTTGTGCTTTCTGTCGCAATAAATAATCGATACACTGACGGCAAATATCAATATTTTTTTCCAAACACCACCTGTCCACCTGTCCCGGGAAAGATAAAATCTCTCCCGGGACACAATTTGTCCCGTTCTTTAGGGAAAATGACAAAACCTCATTTAATTTCCGTCTGTGGTCTAGATAGGGTTGCCAACCCTCCCGTAAAATACGCAATTGTCCCATATTTGGCAACTAAAAAGCCTGTCCCGTAATGAACTGATGGGGGACACACTTCACTTTGTCCCGTATATTTTGGGGACGCGGTTATTTATTTCTTTATTTTGTCTGCATCATTTTTTTTATTGATTTTCAGAATCGGGGCAGTGAAAGGATTTTTTTCCCTCTTTCATCTTCCCGTCGGTTTGTATATCCCAAGTCCCCAAGTTGAGATAAGACAAGTTGCTACTGACTTTACATTACCAGAAAGCACTGTCCTTGTTTACATGAAAGTTATTAATGTTCATGCACTTTAATATGTTTGCTTGTGCAGTGCACGTTTGTTTGTACATTATACAAAGTTTTGGAATAAATGCAAGATCACAGGCATTTTCCTTTTTATGGGTATTTTTTTCTTTTTCAGTCACATATTGTGACGACCCTGTCTCTATATAACTTGTTGTGGCTCCCAGCTGTTTTCCCATTTCTAGGTAGCGGTGGATGTGGGAGTGGCATCTTCCGATTAGGACACCTGTGCCGATGCCCCCCGCAGGATAAAAGGCCGACTGCGTGTGCCGCTCGGTCTCTTCCCCATTCTCCATCCAGCAGCCATGGGCGTCTGGCCGACTCTCAGCTTCTTCTGTTCTGTTTTGCACCTGACAACACCCCACATCCTATTCTTCACTCATCCACACTTACATTACTGATGAATACTGACAAACACACACCATATATTTCATTATTTTGCTTACAATTATCTATTTTGTTATCATAAACCTTTTGATTAATCGCAATCCGCAGTGTCCCTTCCGTTATTGTCATAACTCTTGAGCCGGGTTATGACAATATCGTCTGCAAAATTTCGAAGATATCGAAGATATCGTGTGTCGTGATGTTGTCATTATCGTGGGCCAAATATCGTCACAGTATCGAATCGTGGGTTAGCCCCACCCCTATTATCAACACAAGATCACATATGTACAGTACATGTACAGTTTAATTAGTGTGTTACTTTGTTTATGAATTAATTTCTTTATGTTCTTCCAGATGTCCAGCCTGAGACGTCGATCAGCACGCGTTGCCTCAAAAACCAAAACAAACAAGTGAGATGTTGGTATTTGGGATACGTGTATTTCATTGTGTGCATCTTTGTGATAGGACAATAAATGCAGTTCTTTAAACGTTACTTTGTGTCCTTGTATTTGCAGGTGTGGGCAACACGTTCAACTGTCCACATGACTGAGTCTGCCTCCAGCAATGTCACAGCAGTGCAGCAGGTTTGTACTTATTCATTTCCACTTCATCACCTGTGTGTGTTTTCTAGGCTTTACACCGATCTTATCGGCTGTATCGGATCGGCCGATATTTGGCATTTTTTGAAACGTTCATGATCGGGCGTCATGTCATGAATCACCGATCAATGACGTCATGGTCGTGTTGAAACTTTTTTAATCTGTCTCATTTCCTCCAAAGTAGTTTCACAGCATTGACATGTTTATTTGTTTATATCCGAGACATAATGATTCATGATTCAAAGGCCTTCATTTTCGTCTTCGTGCCTCTTCCTGTTTTGAGTACTGTCGCTATGTGACGGACAATAAAGTTTCTTTGAATCTTCACGACAGCAACATCCATGGGCGACACAAACAAACGTGTCGGGAGTGTGGAAGTTTTTCAAAGTGAGAGAAACAGACATAGCACAAGCTATCTGCAATATATGCAACGCTACAGTACTTCGCGGGGGAACTTTGGTAAAAAAATTTCAACACCACAAATTTAATCAGGCACTTGGAAAAGATACACACAGAGGAGCATGTCGAGTTTAAGAAACGCAGCGCGGAGAAAGAAAAAGAAAAGCAAACTCTGAAACGGATGCTAAAGCAAACAACTTTAGACGGTGCTCATGAGAAGGCAAGGGGTGTACAGAAACAAGTATTTATTGCCCCTAACGTGATCCGATCGGTGATCGGTTTATTTAAACTCACTGATCGGTGATCGGCACAAAAATCGTGATCGTGTAAAGCCTAGTGCTTTCCTTTCTATGTTTATTGGCATAAAATCACATCTTTCTTATTTTCATCAGGTGGAGGCGACGCCACAGATGACCAGAGCTGTGCCCGTGGTTCCTGTGGCTCCCGTGGTTGCCAGCACCAAGCCAGAGGAGGCCAGCACCGTCCAGGAGGCAACACAGAAGATCAACTAAGCTAAGGAGGCTTTTCTTTCTTCTTCTGTTGCCTCTGACTGCTCCGCTCGTTCTACGCCTCGCACATGTGATTTGTGATCCATCATCAGTTAGTACTAGTGAAGATGCAGTGGCAGATCATGGCACTGGTATTAGATTAGCCAAGGTTCTGCATGGTTCTTTTCATCAAGGCGAAACCGGTCACGGTTTAAAATTCCAGCACCAGCTGGCAACAGTGAGTCACTTCAGAAGAGCAAAACTCCTCACTTTGACATGGATAATTCTGACGTAGAGTTTGTCAGTGCTGTGACCAATGAAGAGTGTAACTTCTCTCCCCTTGATGTTGATGTTTGTTTAGACCTTTGCAAAAACTTGAAGATTCATTTGGACCGTGCGAGTTTTCCAATTTCTGATTGCAATGGCCCATTAGGTTCGCCGTGTACAAATGAGAATGTAGAGGCTGATGGAAACTGCTTCTTCAGAGCCATCAGTCAAGCTGTGACTGGTTTATAGACACAGAAGTGGAAATTCAGGTTGCAGCAGATTGTTTACGATTAGATGTGTACACTTTTATCGATGGTCATGGGTTGAAGTGCAGCTCTTGCAAGAAACAATTCTCACATTGTATATATTTATGGATGTATTTGTTTTATATGGAAGCAGTTACCATAATCCAAATTAAAATAAGAATATAATAACAGAAATGCTTTTTCATTTTAAGAACGAAGCTGCATTATTTGACTCATAATTAAAATGGTTAATAAGTCATTCAATCTGCATTTTCATTTTCTTCTTCAAGACTGCTCATTCTTGTACTTAATTCAAATGAAGGAAAACACATTTGAGATTTAATTTTCAAAACATGCACCAGCAAAGAGTTACCAAAATTCAATATGAAATGTAAAATTCAAAAATGAAAAAGCAATAGCAGAATGCTTTTTCATTTTAAGAACAAAGCTGCATTATTTGACTCATAATTAAAATCATAAATAAATATTGCTATATGCATTTTCATTTTCTTATTTGTGTCGCACCTTTTATGACACAATCAAAAAGAAAACTGAGGGCATTGCTTTTTAATTTTCGTGGTCCTGCCCTGCACAAGAGTTACCACAACTCCAAAACGAAATCGCAATCTCAAAGTAAGCGCGCGGCGCAGGAAAGTGACGTCAGCAGCTCTCCACCTCCGCTGTGGGTATGGCGGTATGACGCCAAGTGTCATTTGCCTCCTTTTATGTGTAAATTCTAATGTTTGTGAATTTAATAAATGTATATATATACTGTATATTTAAAAAAACAAAACAAAACAAAAAAAAGGTATAGCAGTATGACACCACTTTGCCATCGTTACTTTTCACGTCATTGAAGTTGCCGGTAAACGAGATTTAAATCGCCGAAAAACGTGGACCACTGACGGATCTCGTTGGTCGGACAGATTTGAGCATGGCGCACATTGACACAATTGTTCAAACCCTGCTGGATTTAGCTTCCCAGGTGGAGTTGAATAGTGTATCTGAATCTGATGCTCGGGACCGAGTTGAGCAGGTATTCTGCCGTCCCAGATACGGACGCAAACAAGGTTGCCCTAGCCAACCTGTTGTCAGTTATGGAACACCTTGATGCACCAGCACAACATCAAAGCTAAAGCTATTTGTTACATGGGTGGAGTAACAGCTGTTCGGCGTCGGCCACCAGTCCATCCGACGAAGGATGCGAAGCAACAGATCAATCCGTCGACTGGTGGCAGATGCTGGTGCGAGATCTGTCAGTGGTCCACGTTTTTCGCCGATTTAAATCTCGATTACCGGCAACTTCAATGACGTGAAAGAAGTAACGATGGCAAAGTGGTGTCATACCGCCATACCTTTTTTTTCTTTTCTTTTCTTTTTAAATAAAAAAAAGAAAATATATATATATATATATATATATATATATATATATATATATATATATGTATATATCTTTATTAAATTCACAAACATTAGAATTTACACATAACAGGAGGCAAATGACACTTGGCGTCATACCGCCATACCCACAGGTGGAGAGCTGCTGACGTCACTTTCCTGCGCCGCGCGCTTACTTTGAGATTGCGATTTCGTTTTCGAGTTGTGGTAACTCTTGTGCAGGGCAGCACCACGAAAATTAAAAAGCAATGCCCTCAGTTTTCTTTTTGATTGTGTCATAAAAGGTGCGACACAAATAAGAAAATGAAAATGCATATAGCAATATTTATTAATGATTTTAATTATGAGTCAAATAATGCAGCTTCGTTCTTAAAATGAAAAAGCATTCTGCTATTGCTTTTTCATTTTTGAATTTTACATTTCATATTGAATTTTGGTAACTCTTTGTTGGTGTATGTTTTGAAAATTAAATCTCAAATGTGTTTTCCTTCATTTGAATTAAGTACAAGAATGAGCAGTCATGAATAAGAAAATGGAAATGCAGTTTGGATTATTTATTAACGATTTTTTTTATGAGTCAAATAATGCAGCTTCGTTCTTAAAATGAAAAAGCATTTCTGCGGTCATGTTTCACCTCCAGTCAACACGCAGTGGTTCACATGAAGGTCCAAGAGGCCTACAGACCTACACAGAGTCTGGATGTGGCAGCACAGTGGCATCATTGTCTTTGTTGTGTTGTTTGGTCATTGTGATCCAATGTAATGTGAGAGAAGGACGAGTGCAGTTCTATTGGAGTGAGTTTCTTACAAATACAGATCGCACGATTTCTATCCCAATTGTTAAGTGGGAAAGAGACCTGTCTCTCCAGCCTCACTCTAATTTCTGGAGAACAATCTGCCTGAACACCTTTTCACTGATAAAACAACAACCTATTCTACAATTAGTTCATTTTAAAGTACTCCGCAGGATCCACTACACTGGACAGCGGATGTTTCAGATGGGCATGACCGCCTCTCAGACCTGCTCACACTGCACAGTTAATGTCCCAGATAATTACCTACACGCTGTATGGCATTGCCCACCAGTAAATAAATTCTGGCACGTAGTATGCAATGATCTATCAGCACAGGTTGGTTACAACATCACAGCCACTCCTTCTTTTTGTCTCTTAGGGGACCTCAGTGATATCACATCAGATAAGGCAGAATCTCGCATGCTGATCACCTCCTTATCTATCGCTAAGAAAACAATCCTCACAAACTGGAAAACAAAATAACACCTGCACATTGCACAATATAGGAACTTACTGTTAGACCACACCTCCTTGGTAGGAATGTCTGCTTCATCCTATAACTAACTAGTAATCAATCAATAGCTGAGGCTGCTGGTTGATGTGGGCAGCCGTGGTGGGGGGTCGGGGGTTGGGTGGGTGGTGCTCCGGGGGTGGTGCTCCGGGGGGGGGGCCCTGGCTCTGGTCTGGGGGCCCCTGGCTCTGGTCTGGGGGGCCCCTTGTTGGTGGGAGGGCTGGTCCGTCCCTGTGTCTGGGGAGTGGCACTGGATCGTACGCGGTGGGGTCGCATGCCTGGGGTGGGGCTGCGCGTTCGCCGGCTACCGCTCCTGTGTCCCCGGGTGGTGCGGTGCGGTGGGGGGCGGGCCCCCTTTGGCTCCTGGATCCCTGTGGTGTCCCCGGCCCCGATGTCGCTGAGGGGGCGCCCTGACCGGGAGTCCCCCCTGGTCACATAATAGGTGTTTTTCTTTTTTGTTTTTTTTTCCCTAAATTTTTAATTAATTTATTTATTTTCTTCTGTTTCGGGGGATTTGTGTCTTGGGTGGTCGCTGCCCGGCCTTCTGGCCTTAAGACCCTCTCCAATCTTAATAGCATTATAGACACTTAGGGCCTGGGGGGGTGGTTCGTGCACTGCGGCCGCCGCCCTGCTCAGCAGCAGTGTGGTTGCCCCAGGGCCTTACCACCCCTCCATTTTAAACGCACCATAGTTCAACACACCAGCAAGTGCACATATACACACACTGACACCCCTACACACAGTGGGGTTGGCCTGCTAGCGGGGGCGGGATCCAGCATCTTTCCCACTCTGGATGGGCCCTGTGCAGTCCGGTGCCCCTGGGGTGCGAGACCGGCTGGGCCTATGGGGACCTCGCCACTTGCAGCGATGCGCCATACTGGGTCCGTAGGGGGGGGGCATCTGGGTGCCCGGGCCTGCCTTGGGTACCGATCCTCCCGGTGGGTGAAGGGGATGGGTCCTGTCATGGGGATGAGTCCGGTCTCGCTTGCCCTGGGGGGCCCCGTCCGGAGGACGGTCTCTGCTGTCTGTTCGCCCCGGGTGGTGTCCCTTCTCCTTGGGGTATCTGCCTCCCTGTCATCTTGCCCTGGCTCCTCGTGGGGCGGGTGCCCTCCGGTCCGGGGGCCTGCTGCTCCGGGCCTCTTCCTGGCCGGCATTGCAGCGGGTGTGCCGTGTCCGGGCCCCCCCGCCCTGGACTCGTCGCTGGCGTGGGGCGGTTTTGGCCTCGGAGGCCGCACTAATTGGCAGCCTACTTCCAGTGACGTACTTAAACACACCCACTCCCACATTCAGGTACACACACCACCACATCCACACACACACACACACACACACACACACACACACACACGCACGCACGCACGCACACACACACACACACACACACAGGAGCAGCAGCTCTAATTGGCTGAGAGCTAAATATCTTCTTATCTTACTGGGTGTAAATGAATCTGTCCATTTTTTAAATGTCGAAATTTAACATTTGGTTTCTATTTTTTCAGATATTATTTCTGTCAAATTCATTTGAATCAACAGAAGAAGAAAATCAGTGTGTAGTTCAAACTTTGTGCGTCTTTGTGTTCAGTTTTTCTGCTGTAGTTGTGCTTTTCTTTTCATTCCAGATGAATTCCACTCAATTTCCTTTTCAAACCTTGTAGGTGTTGAGTGAGCTGCAGCGCCCCCTGGCTACAAGTTTCATACTGTGACTCTGCCGACCGAGGTAAAAAACCAACAAACTCTGACACTTTGCTGAGGACCTCCTGGAGGAGCTGAAGGTGCAGAACCTTCTCAGGCCTCTCTGAGGAGGAACTTGCGGCTGTCGGTCCTCTGCTGCCCCCTGCTGGTCACACAGGCCTCTTACACCTCCGTTTGTCTGTTCAGCACATATTACATTTTTGAATGGCTCTATAAACGTCACTGATGAGACGATTTTATGATTCCTGCAGTTAAATGTTTTTAATTCCAAATCTGCAAAAAGCTTCTGATCAATGAAGACAGAGTTGATTAAAATGATTTCAAAATTGACCCGTTTGAGAAAAGCTGCACTGTGGTATTGTTTGCATGTTGTTTTAGCTCTCAGTGGCTTCATTTCGCATTTTTCTTAAAAGCTTTGTTTAGTGGTCCATTGTGGTCAATGGGACACTGAACATCCGCTTTGTGTGCCCGAGTTTTAAGAGGATCAGGTGCGGACATTTTAGCATTTAAATTATTATGGCTTATTAGCATAGGTACGTAGTACCTCACCTGTCCGTTCTTTTTACAGTGCTTCCTGAACACCTCACCGGCACACTACAGCCGCCTGCGAGCACAAAGCTGCGCAGAGCCTCCTCGTTGTTCTCCTCACCTGGAAGACGCTTGGTGATCAAGACCTGTGGTCCAAAACTCGGTCCTATAAGATAAGTGCAGGAACACTGCCGCTTTGCCCGCACTTGATTGTGCTAGTCGCCCCGTACAGACGGTGGACGGTGCATGTTGCTTCCGTCCCGCCTTGGTTTTACTTGTTGTTTTTCCGTTCTCGTTGTGTTTTTCTTCGTTTGCTTACGTCGCCACTGCTGACCCTCAGACAGCAGACGTTACACTATCAAGTCGCCGGTCCAGCCACAGTGGTGTGCGTGCGTGTATGCGTGTGCGTGGTTGGTGGGAACTTGGTTGGTGTGTGTGTGTGTGTGTGTGTGTGTGTGTGTGTGTGTGTGTGTGTGTGTGTGTGTGTGTGTGTGTGTGTGTGTGTGTGTGTGTGTAATTGCATTGTTTGTTTGTTTTTCTTGCTATTTCAGTACATGTGACAGATTTTAGGGAACTTTTAGTAACCAACTGTTTATCTTTTCTTTTGTAGTCGCTGAGAGCTGCTGGTGGTGGTGGTGTCCCGGGTGGTGGGCCCCTTCGCGTGCTGTGACCCGGGATTGTGGTTGTTTTCTTCTTTTTTTTTGCACTTCACTTTCTTTGCAGGTGTGTCACGTGTGAGTGGGGTGTTCCTTGTTTTCTTTGGTTCCTCCCCCGTTTGGCCCCCTCATCGGTAAGCCTCAGTTTCTACACCAAGAATAAGGAGCTCAGTAGCTCCGTTTTAAGTGTTGGTCTGTTTGTTCCTTTTATTTTTAAATGTTGAATAAAAGTTGGTTTGATATTTTAAACATTCTGAACCACGTCTCCTGCTCCTTCCTCGTAGAACTTACCTGTGTGCCTAATTATTACTTTTGTGTTTAGTAGAACTCCCTGGGTGAAATTCCCAGAGTGGCGTTGTCGGTTCCTTTTCATTTTGTTAAATTCCCAAGATTAAATCTTGCTTTATCAGATAGCCATAACCACTCTCATCGCCACAGGATATTTGAGTCAAACTGTCGTGTCTACTTCCCAGTCTCAATAAACATGTTCACCACTGCTGCTTCTTAAATGGAGGTTTGTCGGGGTTTTTCCCTTTTTAGAAGCAAGCCACATATTTTGTGTCTTTCCACCACAAGACATTGGCTTTTGTCACTCTCTTCGTCGTATTGGGAAAAAGTGGCATATCGGACTTTCCCGCCGCGAGGCGCTCGTCAACAAACTGCTGTGAAAGAGGGGTGACGTCACAGAACGCGAGGTGCATTTAGGTGCTGCTGCGTAAAACGCAAACATTTTCCTGGGCAAATATTCATTTGACAGACGTAAACAAAGTGAAATATGACTTCAATTTAAGTTTGTTTTAGTTTGTTTTTATAAACACACAAAAAAGTTTGAGTTAGTTATCGTTTTTGAAAAAAGTTCTTGACTTCTACTTTAGAGATATTGATGACGAGTTGTTGTATATAAACGGTGTGACTATGTGGTTCGGCAAGCGGTGGTGCTGTCTGTACATAGCTTAGCAAACGGCTAGCGCTAGCACCCCCTTTCAATGCCAGAGTGAAAAGATCCACACGGAGTGTTATGACCCACGGGTGGGTCTAGGTGCCTCTATCTTTGTGTCTGTGTGTGTGTCTGGATGTCGGCTGCTGATTGGACGCGCCACGGCTGAAAAGGAGGAGCAGTCGAGCCAGCCTGACGGTCGTCCCTCCTCCGCTCCCAACTCTGCAGTTAGTCCCTTCTGAAATGGTGTTAGAGCACGCAGCCGTAGGTAGTGATGGCCGATCGAGGCTTTGTTGACTTGTTTCAAAAAATGGTTCATTACTCGAGGCTTCAATGACACAGTGCTCGAGGAGGTCATCTAGTGCTCAATAAAATGAAGTGCAATGGAAACGTGTTCATTGTTTCATAGGTTGTTTGGGATTTGATTCGCCATGCATTCTTGTTGGACAACACTACATGCTTGTATGGTTCAATGCTGACACAATAAAATAAAAATGAAAAATAAAGACAATGTCTCTTTTTTGGCACGACTGATTGTAGTAGACTATAGCTCTTATACTTAGCCTGACAGTTTGTGCAATGAATTATATTATATCCTAAAACAAGACTAAATAGCCCATAGTTTAAAAATATGTTCAATAGTAAGTGTTCAGTGGGTCAGATGTCAAATGTGATCTATTTAAAATGTAGAATAGATGAGCTAAATAACACATATATAATACACATTGATGGGAATTGAACCGTCGCCTCAGTCTTGCAAGTCCAAGATTGTCATAATGTACCACAAACCCAAATCACACTCCCTTTTTTTCATCTAAGCTGTTTGAGTAGCGTTAGCACACCGTGATTCCTCATCAACTACAGGCCTACACTTCAAATAATTATGAGAAAAATCCAACGTAAAGAGAGCACTTCCATTAGGAAATAGTCAACATGAAATGTCGTCCTCTACTGACACCTGCTGGTCAAATTGAATAGTTGCAAATATTGTGAAGAAGTTGTCATCTAATTCTAATCCTAAACAATATGGCCATTCCAAGTCAAGTATTAAGACAATTAATCAGGTTTGTACTGCTTGATTGAACACATTCATCCCGTTCCAGTGCACTAAAACCCACTTCCCTTCAGGACCATGTCAGCGAAGCGAAAACTTCCTAGATTGACGCTGTTTCCCAGCATGCAATGCGAGCTAGCGATTCATAATACTATTTCATCACAAACATGGATGTAAAAATAAAAAGGGAAAAAGGGAAAAATGAAACTTCAGGAACAGCAACCATTGCAATACAAGCAGAACTGGGCTGAAGTTTTATATTATGTACACCATAATACAGCCTTCTGGTGGACACGCCATACTATTTAAGCCGTGTCCTCCTACGGTACTTCCGTGGGTGGAAGCTCATCGTAGAGGTCACGTGCTGGTTGTGCGTCACTCCTCGGGGCCCTTGTAAGGGGATCTGCAGACCAACTGATTCATGTGAGTATATGGAAAATATGGGTTAATCTAGTCAGTTGGCACATGAGAAGCGTGCTGGTGAAAATAATAAACTACAAGTGAATGTCACACTTTTTTTTTGGTTTTGTATGAGCATTTAAAAAAAACAACAACATACTAATAATATGGATTTTGACCATGTATGTTTTGGAGTTCAATGAAAGAGGTTAATATATATATATATATATATATATATATATATATATATATATATATATAGAGTCAGCTGCTTTCAGTTGACATATTAAATCTATTATGATATGGAACGATAGTTCATAATGTACGTGTTACTTGCTTTGCAGATAAGGTGTATCCTATTTCTTGTGCTCCTGGTTATTTTAAAAGGCAGACAAGAACGTTGTTTGCTGTTGGAGGGCTACAACAACACTTCGATGCTACGCTTTGTGCCGTCGCTACGGACCCCAAAATCTCGTTCTTGTTGGATTCGGGTTCTGCGCAGACTGGTGGGAGAGTTTGTGTACAGGTTTTGCAAAGGAACGGTGTCTTCAGTTATACACACGCTCATTAAAGTGCCGACCGTGGAGGAAGCTGGTGCCGCTGCACGCCGTTTCCAGCAGAATAACAGCGAAATTACCAAAATAAAAACAAATCTGGAAAACATGTCTTTGCTGTGCTTTTATTTACAAAGTTAAAATTCTTCTAACTTATAAAAAATGTGAACGAAAAGGTAGAAATATAAATACGAAGGAATACGTATTTGTTCAGGGGTGCGCAAAGCTGGAGCCCTGCATTTGCTGCGCTACCCTTTTTAAAAAGGTCTCCGTTGCGCGTTATTTTAATATGTCCATCTCTTTTAGAAGAGAAAGCATCGCCCCGGTCTCATCCTCTCTCCAAATGTCAACATTCTTATTCGCGTTTGCCAGTGCCAGCACTCGCATTGTCCAGTTAATAGTCCGATTAAGGCGTATACATGGCAGAGAAATTCAAATTCCAATCGCATTATCTGGGTGTCTCAGTCGGGGTTCTCCGATTCCAATCGGAGTTCTCAAACTCCAATCATAATCGGAGTAAGGTGTTTACACGCACGTGAGTTCTCCGATCATAATCGGACTAAGGCAATAATTCGATTTTCTCTAGTGCCATGTAAACGCACTGAATGTAGTGGTTCAGACCAGACGCGAACAGGCGCGCGGCTCGTGCCATTCATTTCAATGGAAGCGGAGCGCCGACGAATTTCGCGAGCGAGGCTCCAACTGGTTCACACCAGACGCGAACAGCTCCGCGACGGTCGACAAGCGCTTCTGCTCAGCTGCAGTCTTTTTTTCACTCCAACTTGAGCTTCTTTTTTTTTTCTTTAAAAAAAATTTCATAAAAAAAATCATTTTCATCATCGCCCCCCCTCGCCCCGTAGCCAGCCTGCTCCGTAGCTTACTTTTGTGTGTGTGTGTGTGTGTGTGTGTGTGTGTGTGTGTGTGTGTGTGTGTGTGTGTGTGTGTGTAAATAAATAGAAACACGCACTCAGGTGTCCATCTCAAGACAAGACCTCTTTCATAATGATCATTGACCGGCATCTCTAGGATCAAACAGACGTATTTTGATCAAGTCTTCCTCTGTGTGTGTGTGTGTGTGTGTGTGTGTGTGTGTGTGTGTGTGTGTTTAATCTCTCTCGCACTCTGATACAATGTACTGACAAATATAACATACAAATATGATATATGATCGAATTTATCATTCGGTTTTTATTTTTGAAATTAGTTTATTTTGAAAATTCACCGGATTTTCTCGTTTTTATTGAGCGACTTCCTGTACTATTGACGAGGATCGCTCGCGGCTCGCGCACGGAATAGAGCAGACGCCGAAACAACAAATGCATGCCGCGAGCCGCGCAACCACCACATTGATTAACGTGGGCGCCGAATGGAAGCGCTCGGCGGCGCTTCGTGGCGCTTCCGCGTCCAGTGTGAACCGGGCGTTACGTCGCTCGGAAAAATGTGTCGCCTGAGCCTCCGCCCCCTCCGTGCCCATTGGCGGAGGGAGGGCTCATTGAAAAAAAAAAAAAAAAATCGGTGTTCCTTCGGCGCGCCTGGGAAACTCTGAAATTATGAATAACTTAAGCTCGTTTTTGTCCCATTTGCCTGCATCAGCCCGTCATGATATTATTAAATTAATTGAGAGCCACCCACTATTGTTTTCTGACCACCCCCGCTGTAGAATAGCATAGAAGTAGAGGGACATGCCACAACTAAGCAGCACGCACACAGAGTCATTATTGGGAAGTTAAGAAAGAAGCTTTGGCTCTCCTTCTGACAGTGCTCATCTTGATGTTAATTTGGGGTCAGGTTTTTACAGACTATAATGCCTTCGTAGATGCGGTGGTCTCTGCCCCTGCAAGACTTCAATCTCCAGATTTGCCACAGGAAGGGGGGTTGATAATGTGTTGGCAGATGCATTACGATGTGGACTAGCTGCAGAATTCTTATTTTGGGGGAACTGAGCTGTTTTTCTTGTTTAGTTTTGTTTGTCGGTATGTTAATAGGGTTTAGTTCTTAAGGGAGGGGGTGATATGACCCACAGGTGGGTCTAGATGCCTCTATCTTTGTGTGTGTGTGAGAGTGGATGACGCCTTGCAGGTGCGGTCCTGGATGTCGGCTGCTGATTGGACGCGCCACGGCTGAGAAGGAGGAGCAGTCGAGCCAGCCTGACGGTCATCCCTCCTCCGCTCCCAACTCTGCAGTTAGTCACTTCTGAAATGGTGTTAGAGCACGCTGCCGTAGGGGTGGGCTGCCATTTTCTTTGTCCCCTCTTTTCTCCTGTTTAATAAGTATGTAGGGAGGTTAGCCTTTCTGTATTTGGGTTCTCTTTCTTTCTTTAGTTAGTTCTTAAGGCGAGCTAGTTGGAGTTTGGTTTATTATTTTGGCCTGGGCCCACCCTGAAGCCTTTGCTGCCCACCGGTTAAGTTGTTTTGTTTATTTCATTTACTGATTAATAAAATGTTTTTTGTTGAAACTGCCAACTGCAGTGAAAAATTAATGAGGCTTGGGAGTGGGGGAAGGTGTCCCACACGTTGCGTCTCGGTCCCCCTCGACGGGACAGAAGGTTGAGCTCCTACCGTGTTAGAGGTGACGTCGTCATGTTAGCCTGTTCCATCCCTGCTAAATTCTTTAAAGAACTACCGTAAGTAAACTTTTAAATTATAATACACTCTACACTAATTGTAATTTCCTGCCCGTGGTTCTATATTGCAACAGTTGACGGCTCATATCAGCAGATAAGCAGCAACAATCTGGGCATTGCGGGTGATTCATAAATATGTCATTTCTTATTAATTAGCCCATAAGTGTTGTACACCAGTGTGACACCAAATGCTTGTTGCTGACAGCAGTGAAGAAATGACACTCTAGTGGTTCTGCACATTAGTATAAATAGAGTGATTCTCTATCATTACATCACAGGACGGCGGCACTCTGACTCATTCCATGAACCTGGACACTGATGATCCAGACTCCGGTCCAGATGACACAACAGGCCACAGTGGAAACGGGTCAGAGCATGGACTGGCTGCTGAAAGGATACAGGTAGGTGGCGCTGTCATCCCAAGTTGTGTGGTGTGGAGGATCAGGGCCAAAGTTCCAGATGCTCACAGATGTAACTGTGGATTCAGGAGGAGTGTTTGAAGGCTGGACTCCCAACAGTGATTGGCTGCTGAGGACCTCTCAATCACGATCAGGTTTTTTAGTGGCTGTGAGATTGAAAGTGAGTGAACATAATTAAATAAAGAGCTCCTGCAGGGTCCCAATTTGACAAGTACACTGCTAGGTTTGCTGCTTCGTTTTCGCCAAGGCCCTGTAGCATTCATGACTGACATTGAGGGAACGTTTCATCAAGTAAGAGTTTCCAACCAGGATGTAAACTTCTTACGCTTCCTCTGGTGGCCAGATGGGGACATTACAAAGGACCTACAAGAGCACAGGATGCTGGTCCACATCTTTGGGGCAGTGTCATCCCCAAGCTGTGCTTCATTCGACGACAATCAGCATGACTTCCCAGCCGAGGTTATAAACACTGTTTGTCAAAATTTCTACGTGGATGATTGTCTAAAGGCCGTCAGCACGGTGGAACAAGCAATACATCTGTACCAGCAGCTAACAGACCTGTGCGATAGAGGTGGATTTAAGTTCAATAAGTGGGTGAGCAATCATCGCTCGGTGCTGGCCGCCATTCCTGAAGAGCAGAGAGCTAAAGAGGTAAAAACACTTAACCTTGACAGAGACCAGCTCCCTATGGAGAGGGCCCTTGGAGCTCAGTGGGATGTACAGCAAGATACATTCACATTCAGCATCAGAACCAAGCTGGGATGGGATGAGGAAATCCCTCAGGTCATGGTACATCCCATATATAGTTTTTCAAGCACCAAACTACAACAAAGGAACTCATCTATAACAAACCTACAACCTTGTAAGGGCAAAACCTACTTGTTTTAATTCTGATTAATAAACTAAAGCTTATTCGATTATCATTATGTTGTTTTTTTTAAACGCTC
>NW_027466074.1:2325000-2440000 GCF_046127955.1 Nelusetta ayraudi
CAAATGCGCCATCTAGTGGGATGCAGCATGTTTATTCGTGTTGGAGCAATGACAAGTACTACTAACAAAACAAAAGATGCACAGGGTAAAAAAAATAATCATAAACTCAAGCCCAACAAAGATAACAGATGTGCATAACTGTAACATTACATAGTAATGATTACTAGTACTACCAAAATTTCTATATTTTACTTTTCAACTCCAACTTGAACTATTCATCCCCTTTTTTCAGCAGCCATTAAGACAAAAGGATGACACTTATGCATTGCATCAAACTGTGATGCACAAAATAAATTAAATTAAATCAAAACAATAAATAAAGTGTGCATTAAACAGGGGGCAGTGCAATACAGTCCAGGACTCAACTGATCTTGTGCAGTTAGGCAGTATAGCCTATAACAGCTGTTCAGCATCCATAGTAATCCACAGTCAGTGCCATAATCATCCAGTCAGTGTCATATTCATCCATAGTCAGTATAATATATATGATATCGCGCAGACCCTCGTCCTCCACCACATTAATTGGCCTGCAAGCCGTAGCCACACCCATTTAGCCCCCGCTGTTGAAAGTTGGCGTGTGGTGGACGCGGCCAGTGGTCTCCGTGCCACACCATCCAACGTGGTTTGCTTTACCTCAGAAGGGGGCGGAGGGCTCTCCGCGTCAGCTGTATGCTTCGCAGACAAGTGAAACGTAAGACTGCTCGTACTCCGGTGGAAACTAAATACAGCTTTACAGTAAATGCATATCACTTTTGTCCTGTCAAGACTGCCATCTGGCAGGGTTTTGAAGTGGAACTTTCCATTTACAATTGACGCCTTATCCATGTTAGTCCTTCCTAGTGCTCATCTACGCTCAGTGTCTTTTTCTTTTTTTTGTTGTGCTTACAAGCCGGCTGCAAGCGTGTACTGTGAGTCAATTAATTTCCCGTTTCCACAATCTACGGAGCGGCCAAAGGTTCAAAAAGCACTTTAATTAATTAATTGAATTAATTAACTATGTGGCAGGTGGGTTTGCCCCCACCTTCGCGTCATCAATCACACCTGCGCCGGAGTGCAATCTTTGCGACCCTCAGTGCGTTTACATGGTACTAGAGAAATTTGAATTATTGCCTTAGTCCGATTATGATCGGAGTTTGAGAACTCCGATTGGAATCGGAGAACTCCGATTGAGACACCCAGATAATGCAATTGGAATTCTAATTTCTCGGCCATGTATACGCCTTAGTCGGACTATTAACTGGACAACGTAAGTGCGCACGCGCCACCGCACAACTACGTCGTCTAACAAAACAGACGGCGCGAAACAACCAGCAAACGCGAATAAGAATGTTGACATTTGGAGAGAGGATGAGACCGGGGCGATGCTTTCTCTTCTAAAAGAGATGGACATATTAAAATAACGCACAACAGAGACCTTTTTTAAAAGGGTAGCGCAGCAAATGCAGGGCTCCGGCTTTGCGCAGCCCTGAACAAATACGTATTCCTTCGTATTTATATTTCTACCTTTTCGTTCACATTTTTTGTAAGTTAGAAGAATTTCAACTTTGTAAATAAAAGCCCAGCAAAGAGATGTTTTTCTGATTTGTTTTTATTTCGATAATTTCGCTGTTATTCTGCTGGAAACGGCGTGCAGCGGCACAAGCTTCCTCTACGGTCGGCACTTTAATGAGCGTGTGTATAACTGAAGACACTGTTCCTTTGCAAAACCTGTACACAAACTCTCCCACCAGTGTGCGCAGAACCCGCATCCAACAAGAACGAGAGTTTGGGGTCCGTAGCGACGGCACAAAGCGTAGCATCGAAGACATTGTGTTGTTTTAGCCCTCCAACAGCAAACAACGTTCTTGTCTCATGGTTATCTTTTCAGATAACCATGAGCACAAGAAATACGGTACAGCTTATCTGCAAAGTAAGTAACACGTACATTATGAACTATCATTCTATATCATAATGATGTAATATGTCAACCGAAAGCAGCTGACCAGCTGAAAAGGCTCACTCCACCCCCTACTGTTGGGAGGAGGACACGTTGCCGTCAGTAATTCAAATTTCTCAGCTGCATGTATAGGGGGACAAGGTGAGAACTCCGATTGGACGAGAAAACCGAATTATTGCAAAGTCCGATAAAGCTCTTCCTGCAACTCCCCAGGTGGCATTTTCAGGCAACCCCCCCCCCCCCCAATTTTCCTTTATACCCAGCATCTGAATTGCCTCCACCTCCGCCAGACCCTCCCCCTCACCACATCTAGTCTTTTTTTGATAGGCTGCCCTCGCGATTAACCTCCCTCTCATCACAGCTTTAATTGTGTCCCACAGTATGGTAGTGTCTACTGGACTATCTATGTTCTCCTCCATAGAGCATTTAATCTCTTTCTTAACCTCCTCCAGTGTTTTTGGATTATTTAGCATACCCATATTTAATCTCCAAAGTGTGTTTTTCTTCCTCTTATTTAGACAAATAATAAGGTAATTAATACTGTGTCAGTACAAGTCAGTCGTTCCTATTTTACATTCCTCTATTCTGTATCTGTCTGTAATGTTAATTAAAAAAATAGTCCTCTGTAACGGGTGGAGGTCCCTCCAAACATCAAACATCCCGAGTTCGGCTAGAGAGACGTTGACAAGTTTCGACAGGCGGGTCTGATTTCTGTTGCCATTAGTTGTGTTGAGTTGAGTTCAGTCAAAAATCTAACCTAACTTAGAAATGACACTTGAACCTGCAATGAGTATTTTAGTCATTCTAAATGAGTCCAACGTTAGAAAAAAAGGAGCGACCCGGACTTCCCACAGTCTCTTTTCTATTAACATGGGAATTCAATTTTAATAATTTGTCAACTAAAAACACCAGTCATACTAGAACACCCCTACCAGCTTTCTTCCCTTTATTCTCTGAATTTAATCAAAGAATCTTTGAAACTCTTGTAGCTTTTCTCTGGCTCGTGTCGCTGCTGATGCGTAGCCACTCCAGGATCCCTCCTTGCACTGCCACTCCGTCGTAGTGCGGGGCACCGAGTGCCGCAGGCCCCTCCGCACCCGTCCCCACCGCCGTCTTCTCCGCCAGGCCGCGTCTCGCCAATTCCTCCTTTACCTCCTCTGCGCTGTTGTAGGTTCGAGTTCCTGTATCCCAGTGGGTCCTCATCTTGGTGAATGGCATCTGGAACCGGATGCCCTTCTCCTTCAGGATTCTTTTTGCAGTGTTGTACTCCTTTCTCTTTTGGACCATCTCTGTCGTGTAATCGTGATGGAATGACGGTACTTTATTCCCCAGTTCTATTTTCTTTGTCCATAGCTCTCTCAGGACCCTCTCTTTGGTAGTAAATTCCAGAAAGTTAACAATGATGGGTCTCGGTTGGGCACCGTCCGCTGGCTTCTGTGCAAGTGAGCGGTGTGCTCTCTGAATTTGGAAATTAAAACCTGCTGGCAGGTGCAGTTTGCTTTTCAGCAGGTCTATAGTAGATACGTAGGTTGTTTCTCCTCGGCCTGGACTCCAGGTCAGTTAACTTGTCCTGAAGAGCTTTTTGTTCTCTCAGTGATATGACCAGAGCGTCATTAGCTTCCTGTGCCCAACGTTCTAGCTTTTCAATCCGCAACTCAGCCTCGTTGATCTTGCCGGTCTGGAGCTCCTGTTCGGTGATGACTTTCGCAAGTTGTTGATTTATTTCGTCTTTGAAGTCGTCCAAGTCTTTTTCCACGTCGTTCCACAGTGTTTCTTCAAACGTGCGAAGGACTTCTTTTGATTCCGTTTTTAAATCCCGTATCTCCTTGCTAATAATTTTTATGTCCGAGCCCTTTTCCGCGTTGTTAGTCACGACAAGTTCGTTTCGCCATCTCCCTCTGTTTCAGAGCAAGCTGGTAGTTCCGCCATATTGTCTGTTACCGTGTTTCTGTTTTGGTTGAATCGAGTTTTCCTTCCCATTCCAACGTTCCCCTGATCACTTTGTAGTTAATATGATATCTGCCAATAGTTATTCAAGTTTTCGGGGAGTTTTTACCCTAGACGGTCGAGAGCCCTGGTGTCACGCAGTCTACCGCTTTATGGCCAAACCAGAAGTCCCTTCCCTCTAGCCTTTTCAAGGGGGAGGTGGCTAGACTCGGCTCTTGTGGGACGAGAAGCAGAAGGCCTGTCCGATCGGGGGGGAAGATGAGATGACATTTTTGTGGGTCAACACAAACTCATCTGCGAGGACAGCAGCCTTGGACAATGATGACACTTTCTGTTCATTCAAGAACATTACCAGCTTCTCTGGCAAAGAGTCTTTAAAATCTTCTAAAAGAACGAGCTCACGGAGTGACTCAAAGTCATTTTTGACATCATTAGCTGCACACCATTTATCAAAGAGGTTGCTTTTCTCCCATGCAAACTCGACAAAGGTTTGACCACTAGATTTTCTATGGTTCCTAAATTTTTGCCAGTAGGGCTCAGGAACAAGCTCATAAGCAGGAAAAATTGCTTCCTTTCCAACATCATATTGCAGGCTGTCTTCTAAGAAAAGAGCAGACACCAACTCCTGTGCTTTTCCCACCCGCTTGCATTGGAGAAGGACAGGCCACATGTCTCTTGGCCAGTTGAGTGGCGAAGCTATTCGCTCCAAGGCACTGAAGTATGAATCAACTTCTGCCTCACGAAATGCTGGCACCAGAAAAATGTTTTTACTGGGGCTGGGCAACGATTAAAAATTTTAATCGCAATTAATCGCATGATTTACGTGATCAATCACGATTAATCACGTCGTATACGCAAAAGCCAATAATGAATTTAAAAGAAGTCTTTCATACACTTTAATTTAAATGTTCTGCCATATAAACAAAAGCACCATAACATTTATCGTGCAAACACTTAACATCAGCACTTTACACAGAAACATTTTTAATGTAAATCTAAAGTTAAAAAAAATGCAAATACAAAATTAAAGCTTATTGCCAATGCCAGGGCATTACTGTTATCCTGTTCCTTATGAAAAATAAAAAAAATCTACCTACAAAATCCTGAGCCACAATAATAACGGGCAATTTCTGAGGTAACAGCAGAAACATTTTTCTTTCATCAGGGAGCAGCATAACCAGTCTGCGTTCCCTTGCAAATGTCCCAGTTAGAAAGGGTGAGGCACAAAAACGTTCACTTTTGGGTTTTTCTTCACAGGGGACTAGAATGTAAAGTCCACATTTATACTGGAGTTCCTTTGGAGAATCTCACTCAACTCAGTGCAGTTTGTCAGTTCCTGGAACTTGACGGCCAGTTATTTTAAATGTACTGCCATATGAATTAAAGTGCCATAACATTTACTGTGCAAACACACTTTTAACATCAGCATTTTTGAACAATTAGCAGCTAAGAAAAAAAAATAGTGTAAATTTAAACTCAACTTAAACAATGTTATCAAAGCAATACAAAATTAAAGCTGTAAGCAGAGTTTGCGGGACTGAGCCCACCTGGCCACTGCCTGCCGTGACGTCCGCCACCTGGCCACGAGCCCCCGACACCCGCCAACGCTTCCCAACGCCTGGCGATTCCGCCCGAAACCCGCCGATGCCCCATTACTGCCGCCGACGCCTGCTGATGACACATCAAGCACTGACTTGACATTACTGACTTGACATTTAGAAACATTTGATTTCTAAATGTGATTGATTACTGTATCATTTTGGAGATAATAAGCCTTAAAGTTGGCTTTTTGTTTTGTTTTGCGACAGCTCCAATATTCCATTTTTACTGTACAATAACATCAAATTGCTCCATAAGCTCTGTCAATGGTTGGTACAGTTGACCTCAGGACAACCTTGAATATATCTTCAATCATTATAAGGCATATTTAATGTACCATTTTGGAGATATAAAGCCTCAAAGTTGTTGTTTTCCTTTTTTTTTTTTTAGCTTTTCAAACAGGCAAAAAGGGCCCAGTACTCAATTTTTTACTGTACAGTAACATTGCTTTGCTCCATAATTTCTGTCAGTGGTTGGTACAGTTGACCTGAGGAATACCCTGACTATATCCAGTATCAGTATCAGTATCATTTTGGAGATATTAAGCCTTAAAGTTGGCTTTTTTTTTTTTTTTTTTGCGACAGCTCCAATATTCCATTTTTACTGTACAATAACATCAAATTGCTCCATAAGGTCTGGCAATGGTTGGTACAGTTGACCTCAGGACAACCTTGAATATATCTTCTCTTAATATTCATGAATATTCTCACTTAATGTACCAGCTCCTTCCTGTAGACATGATATGTACAGTTAGTTATTCTTTGTTTGACGCAAGTGTTATATTAAGTTCCTACTATCTGTACCGGTACTTCTTGTTAATTTGAAATAAACACTAACAGCATAATGTCAAAACATCATACTAAAATATGGATAAAATATAAACAGCGAGTTGTCTAATGTCGTCAAGGAAGCCAACATTACGTTACCTGTTGATCAGCATGTTGACTCAGAAAATCCTCAGGCTCCTGCTGCGACATTTCATGTGGGGCGACGGTTGTGACTTCACTGCTGGTCCCGTGAGAAACTCAAATCGGTCCCTCACGTTTGTGTTGCGTGGCATGGGTTAGGACATTGAGAGGCATTATAGTGTGGTTGTGTGCACCAAATCGGACTCGGCTTCTTGCTCGATAGCCGTGCATAATTTATGCAAACGCAATGCTCTGTTTATGTGAACTCACGGAGTCCGACTCCGTGCACGTGCTCATCTCGACTCGATGGATTTATGAGCTTGATGACAAGTGTCACAAGTGTGTATTTTGTATTGGATTGATGTACTGCAATTCTAGTCATATGAACAAGCAATTAGCATTCCTAGTTATATGTGGCATGACGAAATACTGTACTACCAAGTTTGTATTGCAGTATCTTCAGTTTATGGGGTAGAGGGTGCTCAAATTGGATTGATTGAAGATGTAGTTTAGGTACAATTTGCTTGTTTTTATCAATATTTAAGTTGATTGCAGTTCAAGGTGGCACAATCCCATCAGATGTTGTCATTTTGTCACAAAGAACACTGGTATTTGTTGATTATTACCATAAGTACCACCATGTTGCAGGCATTGTGGTTACAAGTTTCACTCCAATTTTGATTGTTGTCTGTATGACTAGCAATCCGTTGAGCTGTCTAGGGTTATCATTCAGATAAGGTGTCACAACTTTTAATTGCATGGGAACTTTGGGATCCATGGCAGATGGGCATTGTAAAAAAACGGACCTTGAGTTCATAGTTCCATGCATGGATGTGGCGTTTCCTTCTTCTTTTTCTTTAGCCAACAGAAGATCCCATAATGTACTCGCAGAAGAGGTCTTTCCTGTGTTGCTGTTTGATGGGACCCGCTGTCTCATCTGTCTTGGAGCCACTCCCGCCACCACGCTTGCCAAGGAAGACTTGAGTGACCGTCTGCTTCATCTGATGGGTTACGACTATGCCCTGCACCTCACATATCCAAAAGTGTGTGGCAACCCTTCTCTCTGTCATTCAGACAGAAGTGCTACAGGACACTATCCATGAGTGAGACACCACAGCCTCATACAAAAAAGACCATGGCAGAATGGAAATTGGGGAGTATAGCTGTGTACTAGGCATAGGTAGCGATACACTCCCCTGGTAGTTGTAACTTGAGGGTGGGTGGGAGTCTGTTGGAACAAACATGTTATCAGTGGTGATAGGAACACTATATGCTGTCCCCATACTGTTTTTTTTTTTTTTTTTGTGTAACTGAGTGTCAGGGAATCTGAATCAATATTCAATAATGATGACGGTGAATATTGTAACAATTGTTACTTGCGTTCTAGAAATGATTGCTTGAGGTTGTTTTAAGATGCAATGCCTTAGTGACGTTTTTATTACAAGGCAGTGAAGGCACTGTCAGCAATTTAAGTGAATAAATAGTTGTTGACAATATTAATTCAGTTTGCTTAATTATTTTTTTGGGGGGGGAGTGGGCGTAGGGGGGGTGGATGCTTTGTCTCATTTTGAGAAAAAAAAGCTAATATTGTGAACACTTAAATTAAGAAGAATTGCATTGTTAGTAGGTCTGGTTTTAGATCTTTTCATTCAAATTAAGAAAGAAGCAAACGTGAAAAAAGAATTGAGAAGCTAGTATCAAGTTTATTTGACTTACAGTACAGAGTACAGTCCTTGGAATGAGTGCTTTACTGTTTATTTCAAGAGTTTTTCCATTCTTCAAATGCCTAGATATATCGTCTTATTTTAAGAAATCTTACCAAGTCTAAATATCTTACTGCATTGGCAGATAATTAGACTTGTTTCTAGCCTGTTCTTTCTCAATTTAAGTGTTCATTTCTTAGATATATTTTGCAGTGTGTGGGCACCGAGGGGAGCTCTAGAATTGGCTCATTCAACCGACCAAGGATCCAATCAGCAGCGGCGTCACAGGCCCTCCTCCTTCTTTGTTCTCTCTCTCACTTTGACTTCGGCACTGGACAGCCAGGTTTGTGGAGGGAAGGTTGGAACAAGGTAAGGACGGGGTACCCCATACATTCATGTACGTAGAGTCACTAAGTCTTAAACTCACCAGGTTTGTATCGCTTATCGATAACCCTAATGCCATACAAGTCTATGAGGGTCAAAGGTCAACTTTGTCCTAGGGACATGGGGCCACTTTCAGGTTCATCAGGATCCTCCTGGACATACCCACACCAAATTTGGGGCTTCTAGCCCATGAGGAACCCCGAAACCCTCACTCTAATTACAGCCTTATCGCTAACCCTAATGCCATACAAGTCTATGAGGGTCAAAAGTCAACTTTGTCCTAGAGACATGGGGCCACTTCCTTTTTCATCAGGAGCCCCCAAGAAGCGCACACGCCAAATTTGGGGCTTCTAGTTCTTGAGGAACCCCAAAACCCTCACTCTAATTCCAGCCTTATCGCTAAACCCTAATGCAGTGCAAGTCTATGAAGGTCAAAGCTCAACTTTGTCCGAGAGACATCAAGTGTTTTTTTCATGAATCATTCATCAATGTTAAGAGTTTGCTTAGTGGAGAATTCACAATAAAAATACATTGACACTGTCAAGATGGACTCAAGCACTATTATTGAACTATACTGTATTTTTAGAGTGATGTGAAGCTTTTGACAAGCGCTGCGCAAAGGAGGCCCATTTGTTTTTGTTTTTTTTCAGGGGGCCCAAAATTCCTGGCGGCGCCCCTGAGCGGGCATCTCCAGCACTAAGGCAGTGGAGCTGCCGGCCACGAGAGAAGAATTAACCAGTCCATTGAAACCATTTGTTTGGTCTAGTTAGTGGCAACAGTCCTTTGAGGATCTTAAGTGCCTTCTCAGCTGTAACCCTGTTGTGTCTGCTCCAAATTTTTCCTCATTGGCTAGAAGCCCCAAATCTAGCGTGGGCGCTTCTTGGGGGCTCCTGATGAAAAAGCAAGTGGCCCCATGTCTCTAGGACAAAGTTGAAAATTCACCCCATAGACTTGCATTGAATTAGGGTTAACAATAAGGCTGAAACTAGGGTTAGGGTTAGGGTTAGCTGAAATTAGGGTTAGGGTTTCGGGGTTCCTCAAGGACTAGAAGCCCCAAATTTGGCGTGGGCGCTTCTTGGGGGCTCCTGATGAAAAAGCAAGTGGCCCCATGTCTCTAGGACAAAGTTGAAAATTCACTCCTTAGACTTGCATTGAATTAGGGTTAACAATAAGGCTGAAACTAGGGTTAGGGTTAGGGTTAGGCTTAGCTGAAATTAGGGTTAGGGTTTTGGGGTTCCTCAAGTACTAGAAGCCCCAAATTTGGCGTGGGTGCTTCTTGGGGGCTCCTGATGAAAAAGCAAGTAGCCCCATATCTGTAGGACAAAGTTGAAATTTCACCCCATAGACTTGTATGGCATTAGGGTTAGGGTCCAAGAGTACACATACACATTTTCTTTTGCTTTATTGATTTAAGCTCATCGTCTCCAGCTGCAAAGGTACAGAAACCTTTCTGTAAACTTGTGTTATCATTGTCCTTCATTGAAAATGACACAATCTTTCATTTCATTGTTCAGATGCCGAACACCAAGGCATTCCGTCGCTCTCTGGCCATGAAACGACGCCTGGAGCAAAAACAGGATTGGACACCTTTTCCACCTCGGAAGGACTTTGAACGTCGTGAGTACTTCCACGTTCATGATTTCATGTTCTGCCTGTGTTGTTATGTTGTATTCCAAATAAATCTGACAAAAACATATTTAGATTTTTCTTTTTTGTTAATTTACACAGGGCGCGGTACTGGTCAGCGACCTGGGTGCGAAGATGGCCCGTTTTGCTCCTGACTGACAAAACAGTGCAAGTTCGTTCTTAAGGCCCAGCAACCAGACAAGAAGGTATGGGTCGTGATTTTGTCAAGCCACGAGTTTCTTTATGTTTTTGTTCTGGTGGTGGGAGACTCACATCTCTGTCCACTTGTGGATGGTTTTGTGTTCTCTCCCCGGGCAACAACCTTGAACACGGGCTTGTAACAGACTCCGCCCAGGATTTTGCTGCGCTACTGGCAACTGTGTTGGACCGCTGGCCCAAGGTTTGTTTATCTGCTGTGACAAACAAATTTGAACACATGAATGTCATCGCCACTTTGTTTTATCAATATCAAGTAATTCCATGATCCATAGTTCAATAACAAGAATATTCATGAATTTATTTTGCATTTTTATGTTTGTTTGTTTTTTTTTTTATATATCTACAACTATTTTGTAGGTGTTTGTGCTTGACTTTCCACCTCGCCTGACTGTCAAGCCAGAACTACAAACAGCGCTACGTCAAGTATATCATCGTGTTGCTGCACGCATGGGTGTGTAAAATACATATTTTTGTTGTATTTTTTTCTCTTCAGTGACACTGGGCTAACAGATATTTCTTAGAATTGTGTGATTACATAATTGATTATGTGACACTTCTTCCAGGTTTAACATTTGTGTATATGGCCGATCACCTCCCCCTTCGTCAGCTGTACATGGTGGTGTTATGATGGTGTAAGTTTTGCCTTCTTCAGCCTTACTTGCTCTTCATTTGATATGACAAATATGTGTTAACATGTTGTTTTCTGTTTAGGTGCACCTCAGGACTGATTTTGGTGGAGCGTCTGCATGCTGCATGCTCCATCAGCTCGCACCCCCTTCACCTAGGCCAGGGGTGTTGTGCCACAACCAATCATCGCCCAGGGTGTCTCCCAGAGTGGTTGTGACAGGTCCTGTCTACATGCCAGTGTATGGACCTGTAATGGACTCTTGTTGGACAGGAGGTTGAGGTAACCTGTTCATCCCTCTTTTTTTTTTTTTCCCCCCAATCGTGTATTTGTCAAACAGTGCAACTTTTTATTTTAAAAATGAACACTTATCCTAAGTTGACTCTGATTTCCTCTCCTCTTTTTTTTATAGACAGTACCAACAGTTGTTGAGACTGCATTTCACACAGACATCCCGTCCAATCCCGTGTGGTTCAGTGTGGCTGTGCTGCTGGACCACATGGAGACCGTCGTGGAGTCATCTGGCAGGGTTTCCCCAGCTGCCACGGTAACATTCACACAATTATTCATACACTTATCAACTAATATTGTTGTGCTTTCTGTCGCAATAAATAATCGATACACTGACGGCAAATATCAATATTTTATTTCAACACACATTATGGATTTACCCCGTTGTCACCGTCAACTAATAATCTCTCCTGTTCTCTTTGTGGGGGCGCTAATCCCGTAAGAGTCAAGTAGGCGTAAGCAGCGGCCGGTGAATAAGACGAGTTAACAACGGAAGAGCACATGCAAGAACGGCGGAAAATACCAACAACGGAAAACAAATCAAAGACCCACCCGAAAGTTACCACTCTAAAGTGTGGACCCACTTTGGCTTTTACGAGACGGATGACGGGAGGAAACATCATAAAGAATATGCAATCTGCAACAACTGTTTTGCGAAGGTAAAATACAATGGCAACACTACGAATCTGCAGAGCTGCCTCGTTCGCTATCACCCGTCCCGTTTTTCCCAGAATTGTTCTCTTTTTTCACCACCTGTCCCGGGAAAGATAAAATCTCTCCCAGGACACAATTTGTCCCGTTTTTTATGGAAAATGACAAAACCTCATTTAATTTCCGTCTGTGGTCTAGATAGGGCTGCCAACCCTCCCGTAAAATACGCGATTGTCCCATATTTGGCACCTAAAAAGCCTGTCCCGTAATGAACTGATGGGGGACGCACTTCACTTTGTCCCGTATATTTTGGGGACGCGGTTATTTATTTATTTATTTTGTCTGCATCATTTCTTTTATTGATTTTCAGAATCGGGGCAGTGAAAGGATTTTTTTCCCTCTTTCATCTTCCCGTCGGTTTGTATATCCCAAGTCCCCAAGTTGAGATAAAACAAGTTGCTACTGACTTTACATTACCAGAAAGCACTGTCCTTGTTTACATGAAAGTTATTAATGTTCATGCACTTTAATATGTTTGCTTGTGCAGTGCACGTTTGTTTGTACATTATACAAAGTTTTGGAATAAATGCAAGATGACAGGCATTTTCCTTTTTATGGGTATTCTTTTCTTTTTCAGTCACATATCGTCGGCAAAATTTCGAAGATATCGAAGATATCGTGTGTCGTGATGTTGTCATTATCGTGGGCCAAATATCGTCACAGTATCGAATCGTGGGTTAGCCGTATCGCCCCACCCCTATTATCAACACAAGATCACATATGTACAGTACATGTACAGTTTAATTAGTGTGTTACTTTGTTTATGAATTCATTTCTTTATGTTCTTCCAGATGTCCAGCCTGAGACGTCGATCAGCACGCGTTGCCTCAAAAACCAAAACAAACCAGTGACATGTTGGTATTTGGGATATGTGTATTTCATTGTGTGCATCTTTGTGATAGGACAATAAATGCAGTTCTTTAAACGTTACTTTGTGTCCTTGTATTTGCAGGTGTGGGCAACACGTTCAACTGTCCACATGACTGAGTCTGCCTCCAGCAATGTCACAGCAGTGCAGCAGGTTTGTACTTATTCATTTCCACTTCATCACCTGTGTGTGTTTTCTAGGCTTTACACCGATCTTATCGGCTGTATCGGATCGGCCGATATTTGGCATTTTTAGAAACGTTCATGATCGGGCGTCATGTCATGAATCACCGATCAATGACGTCATGGTCGTGTTGAAACTTTTTTAATCTGTCTCATTTCCTCCAAAGTAGTTTCACAGCATCGACATGTTTATTTGTTTGTATCCGAGTGTTATGTAAATGTATAGATTTGGGTTTACATTGTTGTCAGTTCCTTTTGTCTGCTGTGTGTCCGTTTGGGCACTAGATGGCGCAGTAGATCCTGTGTTCCCTTTTTTTTGCTTGTTCCAGGTGCGGAAAGGTGATTGGCTGGTGCCAATATTTAAGGAGGAGGACTTCAACACCTCGGTCTCGTTGTCCTTCTCCCAGCTCCCAACCAGAGGCCATGTGCCGCAGCAGCAGCATTCTGTGTTCAGCCATCAATTCTGTTTTGTAATCTATTTCAGTTCCCTTTGTGTCCACGTAGCCCGTAGGGGAGGGAAGCCATTTGTGTTGTGACCCTTTTCTCCTGTGTTTTAGTTGAGGAGGTTAGTTTGACTGTCATTTATTTGATTGTTTTCTTCATAGGTAAGATCCATAAGAGAGCCATTTTGTTTGTTGTTTTGGCCATGCCCTCCCTGACGCCAGTGCAATGATGGTGACGTTTAATAAAAACCATCCTGTGGACGAAGCACCTTTGTCTAATTTGAGAGCTGAGAGAAGGGGGGGAGCCTTTATGTTGTGTCCCGGTTCCCCCTAGGCCGGGGCATAACACCGAGAGCTAATGATTCATGATTCAAAAACCTTCATTTTCGTCTTCATGCCTCTTCCTGTTTTGAGTACTGTCGCTATGTGACGGAAAATAAAGTTTCTTTGAATCTGCAATATATGCAACGCTACAGTACCTCGCGGGGGAACTTTGGCAAAAAATTTCAACACCACAAATTTAATCAGGCACTTGGAAAAGATACACACGGAGGAGCATGTCGAGTTCAAGAAACGCAGCGCGGAGAAAGAAAAAGAAAAGCAAACTCTGAAACGGATGCTAAAGCAAACAACTTTAGACGGTGCTCGTGAGAAGGCAAGGGGTGTACAGAAACAAGTATTTATTGCCCCTAACGTGATCGGATCGGTGATCGGTTTATTTAAACTCACTGATCGGTGATCGGCACAAAAATCGTGATCGTGTAAAGCCTAGTGTTTTCCTTTCTATGTTTATTGGCATAAAATCACATCTTTCTTATTTTAATCAGGTGGAGGCGACGCCACAGATGACCAGAGCTGTGCCCGTGGTTCCTGTGGCTCCCGTGGTTGCCAGCACCAAGCCAGAGGAGGCCAGCACCGTCCAGGAGGCAACACAGAAGATCAACGAAGCCTAGGAGGCTTTTCTTTCTTCTTCTGTTGCCTCTGACTGCTCCGCTCGTTCTACGCCTCGCACATGTGATTTGTGATCCATCATCAGTTAGTACTAGTGAAGATGCAGTGGCAGATCATGGCACTGGTATTAGATTAGCCAAGGTTCTGCATGGTTCTTTTCATCAAGGCGAAACCGGTCACGGTTTAAAATTCCAGCACCAGCTGGCAACAGTGAGTCACTTCAGAAGAGCAAAACTCCTCACTTTGACATGGATAATTCTGACGTAGAGTTTGTCAGTGCTGTGACCAATGAAGAGTGTAACTTCTCTCCCCTTGATGTTGATGTTTGTTTAGACCTTTGCAAAAACTTGAAGATTCATTTGGACCGTGCAAGTTTTCCAATTTCTAATTGCAAAGGCCCATTAGGTTCGCCGTGTACAAATGAGAATGTAGAGGCTGATGGAAACTGCTTCTTCAGAGCCATCAGTCAAGCTGTGACTGGTTTATAGACACAGAAGTGGAAATTCAGGTTGCAGCAGATTGTTTACGATTAGATGTGTACACTTTTATCGATGGTCATGGGTTGAAGTACAGCTCTTGCAAGAAACAATTCTCACATTGTATATATTTATGGATGTATTTGTTTTATATGGAAGCAGTTACCATAATCCAAATTAAAATAAGAATATAATAACAGAAATGCTTTTTCATTTTAAGATCGAAGCTGCATTATTTGACTCATAATTAAAATGGTTAATAAGTCATTCAATCTGCATTTTCATTTTCTTCTTCAAGACTGCTCATTCTTGTACTTAATTCAAATGAAGGAAAACACATTTGAGATTTAATTTTCAAAACATGCACCAGCAAAGAGTTACCAAAATTCAATATGAAATGTAAAATTCAAAAATGAAAAAGCAATAGCAGAATGCTTTTTCATTTTAAGAACAAAGCTGCATTATTTGACTCATAATTAAAATCATTAATAAATATTGCTATATGCATTTTCATTTTCTTATTCGTGTTGCACCTTTTATGACACAATCAAAAAGAAAACTGAGGGCATTGCTTTTTAATTTTCATGGTCCTGCCCTGCACAAGAGTTACCACCAATCGAAAACGAAATCGCAATCTCAAAGTAAGCGCGTGGCGCAGGAAAGTGACGTCAGCAGCTCTCCACCTCCGCTGTGGGTATGGCGGTATGACGCCAAGTGTCATTTGCCTCCTGTTATGTGTAAATTCTAATGTTTGTGAATTTAATAAATGTATATATATATACTGTATATTTAAAAAAACAAAACAAAAAAAAAAAGTATAGCGGTATGACACCACTTTGCCATCGTTACTTTTCACGTCATTGAAGTTGCCGGTAAACGAGATTTAAATCGCCGAAAAACGTGGACCACTGACGGATCTCGTTGGTCGGACAGATTTGAGCATGGTGCACATTGACACAATTGTTCAAACCCTGCTGGATTTAGCTTCCCAGGTGGAGTTGAATAGTGTATCTGAATCTGATGCTCGGGACCAAGTTGAGCAGGTATTCTGCCGTCCCAGATACGGACGCAAACAAGGTTGCCCGAGCCAACCTGTTGTCAGTTATGGAACACCTTGATGCACCAGCACAACATCAAAGCTAAAGCTATTTGTTACATGGGTGGAGTAACAGCTGTTCGGCGTCGGCCACCAGTCCATCCGTCGCAGGATGCGATGCAACGGATCATTGCTTCCGTTCGGCGTCGGCCACCAGTCCATCCGACGAAGGATGCGAAGCAACAGATCAATCCGTCGACTGGTGGCAGATGCTGGTGCGAGATCTGTCAGTGGTCCACGTTTTTCGCCGATTTAAATCTCGATTACCGGCAACTTCAATGACGTGAAAGAAGTAACGATGGCAAAGTGGTGTCATACCGCCATACCTTTTTTTTCTTTTCTTTTCTTTTTAAATAAATAAATAAAAAAATAATATATATATATATATCTTTCTCTTTTTCACAAACATTAGAATTTACACATAACAGGAGGCAAATGACACTTGGCGTCATACCGCCATACCCACAGGTGGAGAGCTGCTGATGTCACTTTCCTGCGCCGCGCGCTTACTTTGAGATTGCGATTTCGTTTTCGAGTTGTGGTAACTCTTGTGCAGGGCAGGACCACGAAAATTAAAAAGCAATGCCCTCAGTTTTCTTTTTGATTGTGTCATAAAAGGTGCGACACGAATAAGAAAATGAAAATGCATATAGCAATATTTATTAATGATTTTAATTATGAGTCAAATAATGCAGTTTCGTTCTTAAAATGAAAAAGCATCCTGCTATTGCTTTTTCATTTTTGAATTTTACATTTCATATTGAATTTTGGTAACTCTTTGCTGGTGCATGTTTTGAAAATTAAATCTCAAATGTGTTTTCCTTTTTCATTTGAATTAAGTACAAGAATGAGCAGTCTTGAAGAAGAAAATGAAAATGCAGATTGAATGACTTATTAACCATTTTAATTATGAGTCAAATAATGCAGCTTCGTTCTTAAAATTTAAAAGCATTTCTGCTATTGCATTTTTATTTGGATTATGGTAACTATCTGCTTCCATCGTTACACTTGTGTTACAGAATAGTAAATGCTTCAGCAGAGTTTTATGAGGGTGTTTTTTTTTTTTGTTGAAAGTGAAAATGTTGTTTTGAAAATGACTGCTTACAGGTCCATCTGTTTACTCTAACCAAGCATTCAGAACGAGTTGTCCAACACCGGTTTAATTTTTCAGGAATTGTTGACTTTAAAGAATCACGTTAATGTTCATTAATTCATGGAAGTGAAGAATAATTAAAGTAAATCTTAAAGTAACCTTGTGCTTCTGTGTTTCTCAATGTTTCAACAACATAGTTAAGTTATTTCACATGGCTACTTTTATTTAACAGCTCTTTGCACACACGACCTTCAGGTCAAAAAGTAAATTCAGTAAATAGCATCACCTTAAGGATTGCGTAATAACAGAAACAAAGGAGTGCAGTAAATAACCAATATCCCTGTGTATTTTTAAAAGGAACACTAGAGATTTAACAATACACAAAATAACAGGAGGTTCACAACAATTTAGTGTCCATTCTCTGGATAGGGTCAGGGGGAGGCGCACTGCAGTGGAATAAGTGTCCATCCTGTGGAGAGGGTCGGGTGGTTTAGAGAGATGCAGTGATGGCCTCTCTTAGGTGCAAATACAAGTTCACAGCCTGATACGGATCTGTTGGTGGAGCAAGATGGGACTCAGGCATAAAGATGATCCAGAGTTCATAAATATCTGGATTACATGGTACAGCCAGCCGAAAGACACATTCATTTTTGCACAGTTGAATGTGTTCATCTTCAACAGGGGAGAGAAAATCTGTTGTTCGGTCAAGTTCAGGAACAGCATGCGTCACATTAGGCCGACCGCTGGGGACGTTCAGGTTTCTTGATGGCCTGATGTTGTGTGCATTCCACACCTGTGCAGTGTCATCCAACTCATCCTGTAGAAAATGTATACATTTAGGAAGAGCTGTGCCAAGCAGAACATAAATAAAACACTAAATTACAGCATTCACACATGAGCAACCCCCCTCTTTCTCCCTCCCTGTCTCTGTTCATCCCTCCCCCCCCCTCTTTCTCCCCATCTCTTATCCTCTCTGTTTCTACCCTTCTGTTCCATCTCTCTCCCCTTCCATCTCTGTTCCTTTCCCTTTGCTACCCCTTCTCTTTAGCATTCTTTTTCCTTTCCTCCCGTCTCTGTCTGTCTTTCTTCCCAACACCCCCTTTCCCGTTTCTGTCCTCCCTCCCCTCTCTCTCACTCACATACACATGCGCACAAAATGAAAATAAAACATTATTCATGAACTCACCTGTATAGAGGCCCATACAACAAAACTGCAGGAGACTTTTGTCCAGAAACTCGCCATCAAAATGCCCGTTGTCTCTGAGGTCTGAAAACAAGGCTAACCAGAACTCCATGTGTTGGCCACGCAGGAAACCCCACCAATATTCAATTCTTTGATTGGCGGTGCTGGCCCCCTCCAAGTAACTATCGAGGGTGTCGTCTGGTTGAACAGGGACGAGGAAACGCTGGAAGCCTCTAACATGGCCATTTTCGGTTCCAAGGTCGCCTCGAACAACTCTAGGGCACCCCCCAAAACGCTGTACCGTTTCTATGTAGCACCCTCCAATTACTTTTGGGTCACTACTTGTTGTGTAAGCATTGAGCCAGATTATTTTTCTTGAAAAGCCATCGATACATCCATTCACACAAATACCATATGGCTTCAGTTCATCATATGAGTCCAGGTGCCAGATGAAGTTGAGAAGTTTGAGAAGTAATTCCTCCGTCTGAGACGCCCCGCTTGCCTTAATGACACTCCTCTTGGATCCAGCTCCTTCAAAACCAAACGTACAGACTCTTTTCTCACACGCAGTCCATTTTCTCTGCATTTAGCATACATCCACCTGTACCCGTGAAGCTGCCCAGGGTAATGTAGCTGGTTGCTAATGGATTCAAACAGGATCGCCAGGTCGGAATAGGCTTTGCGTGGCACGAGTCCCCTTGGAATGTACAGCTGCATCCCACTCTAGACTCATCAAACCCGACAAAGAAAACAAATCCTGAGTCGCTAAATATTAAGAAGATGATTAAAAGGATTGGTATGTTTGATGTATGGAGGGATTTTCATCCATCCACTAAACAATTGACTTTTTACTCTCACCCTCATTCAGTTTACTCGAGGATCGATTATTTCTTTATGTTCAGAACAGACAGACACAGGGTTTTAGATTGTAGAATTGGTGTTAGCGACATATCAGATCACTCAGGTGTATATGTGAAAATAAATGTAGGTGTCCCACACAAAAACACTATTTGGAGACTCAACACCTCCCTATTAAATGACACCCGATTTGAAGATTACATTAGGAAAGAAATGAAGGAATATACAGACCTTAACGGTAGCACAGTGACGTCACAGAGTATTTTATGGGATGCTGGAAAAGCAGTATTGCGTGGGAAGATTATAAGTTGGGCATCACAAAGGAAAAAAGAAAAACTTAAACACCTCAATGACTTGACAAGTAAATTAGACTCACTGGAACAGAAGCATGTAGAGACTAACGACCCCACCTTATTGGAACAAATAACCGTAGTAAAATCAGAACTAAATAAGAAACTGAACGACCAGGAGGAACTTACACTTAAGTATATCAAACAAACCCACTATGAAAATGGACCCCGTGCTAAAAAACTCTTAGCCTGGAGACTTAAAAAACAACAGTCTGGAAGATCCATATATAAAGTAAAGGACCCGGTCACCAACCAGATGTGTTATAAGCCAGAAGCAATACATAAGTCTTTTGAATCATACTACAGGAATTTATACACTCAACCCGAATTAGCAGAAGCAGTAACAGTCAATCAATTTTTTGAAATCCCTAGACCTGCCATCTATTGTCACAGAACAAAATAAGTGCTTAACTACAGAGATTACAAATGCAGAGGTCGACAAGGCAATTTCTAAACTGAAAACAAGCAAAGCAGCCGGGGGAGATGGACTACCAGCAGAATGGTATAAGACTTTTAGGGACTCTGTGACCCCACTGCTATTTATTAAATTGTTTTACCTATGTCTTAAAAGGTGGCGAGACCCCACCATCTTGGAAACAGGCCATATTATCTGTAATACTGAAACCAGGGAAAGATAGGACAGATTGCAGCTCATACAGACCTATCTCAGTTTTAAACACTGATTATAAAATTTTCACTTCAATTATTGTCAACACACTAGAAAATATTATCCCTGACCTAATTGACACGGACCAGACAGGTTTTGTTAAAAATAGACAAACACAAGACAATGTTAGGCGAGCTATACATCTGTTCCATATAATGAGCAAAGGAAACACAATGTCCTTAGCAATTAGCTTTGACACAGAAAAAGCTTTTGACTCTGTTCTATGGGAATTTTTATACCTGGTCCTGCAACGTTTTGCCTTTAACAATACAGTTATAAAATGTTTAAAATCTAAATATAATTCACCTGTGGCCCGGATCAGAATAAATGGCAGTCTATCAGGTACAATCCGTTTGGAGAGGGGTTGCTGACAGGGCTGCCCACTGAGCCCCATCTTGTTTGCTCTATTTATAGAGCTACTTGTTCAAAAGATTAGGGAAGACCCAGAAATCACGGGAATACTATTCAAGGGGAAAGAATATAAGACATGTTTATATGCAGATGACATCCTGGCGACTTTATCCGACCCAGATACCAGTCTCCCTAAATTAATGCCCTACTTCGACCAATGTGGTTCATATTCGGGATACAAATTGAACATAGAGAAAACTCAAACTCTTACTTTTAATTACATACCTCAAGAAAACATACGTAAGTCCTTTAAATTTAAATGGAAAACCAGAATTTTGAAATACCTAGGTCTTCATATTCCCAAGACCCCCAAAGATTTATATAGTGTAAACTACGGTAGCATCACAACCAAAATTAAAAATGATCTGGACAGTTGGACCCCCCTAGTACTTGATTTTTACAACCGAATAGATACTTAAAAAATGGTTATTTTACCACAATTGTTATTTCTACTCCAATCGCTACCTGTAGAAATACCCAATAAGAAATTCAGTGAATGGAATCAGATCATTTCTAGATTCATATGGCAGAACAAGAAACCAAGGGTACGCTACAAAACATTACACTTAACAGGGAGGGATGTCACTCCCATGCTTGGAGGACGACTATAAAGCAGCACAACTGCAGTATATAGTCTACTGGTGCAGGGCGGGTTACGATGCAAAATGGAAGGAGCTAGAATTTGACCAACTAGATATCCCACTTCAATCTCTGCTGGGTGACAAAGCTTTCAAGACTATATACTCTAATAACCTATGTGATGTTATAAAAACTCCCCTAAATTTTTGGTACAAAGAGATGAGCAAAGCGCACCTGGAAAAAAAAGTCTTGGTTATTAAGATGGGTCGAACATGATAGAGATTTCAAACCAGCACAACTTGACTTGAGATTTAAAGAGCTGACTCGTAGAGGCATTACTTCATACTGTGTAATTACATCTGTCTCAGGCCTTGACAGTTTCCAACAACTACAAGCAAACCACAATCTAGACAAACAAGACTTCTACAGATACTTGCAGCTTCGGCATCACTTTCATAAAAATATCAAATTCTAATTAAAGCTGCAAGCAACGTTTGCGGGGCTGAGCCGCCATGGCCGCCATGGCTGACGCGAACCCCGATGACCCCCGATGACGCCCGACCCCTGCCGACGGCCGCAATTGACCCCTGTCCTCTGCCGACGCCCGGCGACATCTGCTGAAAGAAGTCGATGCAAATGATGCAGATTTTTCAACCAGTTTTTTTTTTTTTTGAAAGATGCTGTCAAATGTAAATTATAGGCCTTGGTGAGACAAACATGTAGGTGTTTGAATGACGTCTGTAGCACTTTTGTAAAGGAAACTGCAGGCATTTCTGTGTTGAAAAAGAGGGAGAAGAGGTGTAATCATCATATGCCTGTGTATGCAAATGATGCGTATTTTTTTTACCTGCCTTTTTTTTTTTAAGTGGCTGTCAAATGTAAAATATAGGTCTTGATGAGACAAACACGTGGATGTTTGAATGACGTCTGTAGCTTTTTTCTAAAGGAAACTTCAGCCATTTGTGTGTTGAAAAAGAGGGAGAAGAGGTGTCATCATCACATGCCCGTGTGTGCAAATGATGCGTATTTTTTTACCTGCCTTTTTTTTTTAAGTGGCTGTCAAATGTAAAATATAGGTCTTGATGAGACAAACACGTGGATGTTTGAATGACGTCTGTAGCTTTTTTCTAAAGGAAACTTCAGCCATTTGTGTGTTGAAAAAGAGGGAGAAGAGGTGTAATCATCACATGCCCGTGTGTGCAAATGATGCATATTTTTTACCTGCATTTTTTTTTTGAAGTGGCTGTCAAATGTAAAATATAGGCCTTGACGAGACAAACACGTGGATGTTTGAATGACATCTGTAGCACTTTTGTGAAGGAAACTGCAGCCATTTACAGTATAGTGTGTGTGTGTCTGTGTGTCTGTGTGTCTGTGTTGAAACAGAGCACCCAACCTGCAGCAGCACAGTTAGCGCCTCCAGCTCCGCTAGCTCCGCTTTTACCACCTTGGACATCTAAGCTTAGAACTCAGCCATTTCGGCGTCTACACGAAAGATATTGGTATCATCTTTTAGCTAAGGGCTTCAGCTATCTAACTATATATAGTTATCCGGGGTGTGAATAACGGTGTAGGCGTGGTCAGTGAAAAAACTGACCTTTTTTTTTTTCGTTGGGGGGAGCTCAAAGAATTTCATATACCTCACTTCCTGTTTGTGGAATTTTAAAAATTAGAGTGTACGCGACGTAGAGCTTGATGAGACGAACGCGTGGGTTTTTGTTGCACAATTCTTCGATGTTCCTAGAGGGCGCTAGGTTAATATAATATATATAATATTAATTATTTTAATTCTTGTCTTTTTCAAATGAAAATTATAATAATGCCTTTCGTGAGTTAATATGACCATAATTGTGAAAAATAAAACAAGAAATGTACCCGTTTTCAGCCTTTATTTGTAGTTGTTCTTTTAGAAGACAAACTGTGGCATTGTGGTATTGAATGCAGAACCATACATCAAGTCAGTTAATTAAACAAACAACTGACCTCGCACATTTCAAGTCAATAAGACATAAGCAGCAGTAACAGCAGCAGAAAACTTTGGCATTGAATGCACACATCCAATCAATAAAAAAAAAAAAAAAACACATCTGATGTGCGCTCACAAGTTCTACGATGCAAATTGTACTTCAAATTATTTTGACTTTATCTTAACACTGCATCGATCTAACATTTGTAAGAACTGTGAATGACATCAAAACATAATGCCCAAACAATTGTAACGACATCATAGCAGTACAAAACAGCATTCAAAAAAGTTGCTGGTTAGACAAGAAGCTTGTTCTTAAGGTTTGTGTACCTGCTGCTTGGCTTTGGGCGCAGTGTTTCAAGCCCAACAAAAAGTCTTTGAAAGACCTCGAACGACTTGCCAAGTTTGGAGGGATATTGTAGGTCAACGGCATATGTGAGCCCAAGGAGAAGGCTGCATGCTCTGGCCAAATTGCCAAGACCACTCAGCACAGGGATTCCTTCGATGATGACACGTGCTGCATCTGGCTCGTAGCATACATAGATTTTCATGCTCTCCGTTTTCATCTCCTCGTGCACGCTGGCCTCTGCTCTTCCCTTTATGATATAGGGAAAAAATAATTAGGACAACAACAAAAAAAATCAATGACGACTATGTGACACTGTCTTTGATGTTAATTAAGAATTGTTGATTCTATGAGGATCACTAAATAATGAGAAATTTCCCTTTAACACAATGTAACATTTCTCCCCAAAGATAGAACTTGTTCATGCAAACGTAATCACACATGTGCACACACGCAAGCGCGTGCTCACACACAGACACGCACATGCACACACACTTCAAAAAATACACTTACACTGTAGTCAGAGATGAGATCCTGGTGATTCTCTCCCATATAATCAATAACACAACAGAGAGTTATGTCTCTTTTCTTTACCAAGCAGGTGCTTGGGTCCTGGATTAAAATGAGAACAAAGAACAAATATATCTTCCATTTTATACAAAATGGTATAAACAAAAGACGTGAAACCATTTTGCAAAAACAAAACAAACACACAACAAATGCATGGATTAGCAGGTACACTAAAGATAAAAAGACATTTAAGGTCCAACCTTGATCAGTTCCATGAGCAAAGTCTTTATGCGCTGACCAACTGCTCCCCCCTTTGCACTGAACAGCTCCAATAACTTTGCAGAGTACTTGTCCAGTGAGAACATAAATGTTGACTCCAGTGGAACTGCAGTACACCTTTGGAACTCCTCATTTACCTGCAAGACAGAAAATTTGCCTTTTAAGTATTTTTGCATCGCAAATAAAATCTAAACATTTTTTTCTGATCTGTTGTGATTACCTGGAATGCTTCAAAGAGAGCCGGCCATCTTTCTAGAAAAACTGCAACATCTGGGGACTGGGAAACCACTTCCTGTCTTCTCCAGCTGTATGTTCTGGCCATCAAGTAATTTATGTTTGCAAAATTATTCTTTTTCTTTTTTGCTTCGATCATTTCAAGTCTCAGGTTCTCGAGGGTGTCGTCCGTTTCACCAGGTGGATGTGAGGGCAAATAATTTAATTCAGCTCTCTTTGGTTTCTTTACATTTTTAGCACTTTTTTGGTCCTCCCCTGATTTGTTCTTCAGGCAGTTTAGCAGAAGTTCTGGGCTTCCCAAAGCTTTACGTTTTTCACAGTGTCTTGTGAGTCGACAGAGTGTGCAATTGACTCACACAAAGAACTGACATCAGAAACATCAGGAGTGCTTTCATCGGGAACGACTGTCATGTATAAGTTTATCACTGGATAAACTACTTTAATTGTGGCCTTATCTTTCAGCTCCTCTGTAGACGTCAGGGTAAAGAAGTCATCAAAGTCTTCATCTTTGTACTTCAGGCTTATATTTTCTGTGATTGAAAATGCCTCTTTGACAGCTACAACCAACTCTTCCACAGTCAAGGGAATTCCATTTTTGAGAACAAGTTTCTTGATGTCCTCCTCAATGAGCACCCGGAACTTCACTGATGGTTCCATACCTAAGAGGATGGTAGACAAAGATATGTAATCAACATGAGAGGCAAATGTGGCGCTTCAGCGTTACCATGCGCATTCCTGCGACAACGTAAGCAGAGAGAGGGCAGACGTCACTTAGATTTTGTTGTGCAACAAGAGTGACGTGATCTGTTTTTTCCAGTTGATATCCTCTGTAGTGTTCATTGTACCATGAAATTTGGGTTCTTACAATAAAATGCACCGACTCTCCAAAAATAACCATTTGGATGATCTCTGCAAAATCAGGAAGACCTGCAGTAGAGCCATAGGCCACAATCATGCCTTTCGAGTATCTTGTTCCCTGATAGGTGACTGTGTCAGCCAGTTGAACTTGAGTCAGAGAAGGATACTGATGCCTAATTGAGGTTTGAACCCCTTCATGTAGGGCATCCAAGGGCACAGTTTTCACTCTTACAACACTAAGTGTAGGGGAAACTGCAGTTGAATGGAGATGGTGACTTATCATAAGTTGGTGTTTTGTTGCCAGGGACAGCAATATGTTCTTGAAGTTGCCAGTACGCCGTACAATGCGTTTAAATTGACTGTGTTTAGCTTCAAACCTCATGGTCCAAAATGCAATCTCTGGTCCAAAAGATTTGATCAATGCAGGATAGTGCTCCAAAAAGTGGTGTTTTGGGATCAAGACTGCACTTGGAAAGACTTCTTGGAATCTGTGTCGATGTTCAGAAATTTTTGAATCAAGATATGCAATGCTTTCTTCATTATGGACCGGAGCGATAACAAGCTCAATAATGTCTTTTAGAGACATGAGCAGAAGCCATGCTGGGTCATTCAAAGGTATTGTGTGTCCAATGATGAATGGTAGCAGTCGTATAAGAGCCCAATTTTCGTGTGCGTTTCCTCCAACCCTATCACATGAGGAGAACGTTGCAGGCAATGGCTGAGGAGAGTCGGTTTTGTCAGCCCATTTGTAGGGAAAATGTAGGATAGTATTGTTAAGTTCAATCAATGTGAAATATTTATTATTAATGAAAATCCGAAGACACATACCCAATTCTAAGGGAACGATTCCTTCAAAAATGTCATGCAATATGTCAGGTGGATAACCTGTGACACAGTGGAAGTGGCTCAGATGTTCTGTCAGGGGGCAAGCCTTTTTTACACCAAAGCAGTGTGTCAAAGTCGGATTTTCCTTCATCGTCAATAAATGACTGGCATGTTTGTCCTTGGTGCAAGCGGGAAATCCAGATAACCTCACCTCTTTTGTTTGATATTCAGATCGATGTCCAAGACAAAATCGGCAGATGTACGGTCCAGAAAAACTTTCCACAAGTCCAGAGATTGAGTGTGCACCAAGATTGTCTGCAACTACACAAAACACACTTCCTTTAACATTTTGTCCAACAGGGGAAATGTAGACACCATCACGCTCCAGGATAGCTAAATCTTTTATCAAAGGGGCAAGCACTTCATCATATCCAAACCTTTTGATGTCAACTGATTTGCACAAAAGGGCTAAGTACACGGAGTTCAGAGTGGATCGAGACATGTGAGGTATATTTCCAAAAACCCAGTACACAGCTGTAATTTTATGTTTCTTCCTTGAAGTTCCCAGAGGATTACAAATCTCAACCTCGTCAATGTACAGTACAAGTGCTATTCGTCCGTCTTCAGAAAAAAAGGAACTCTCTTTGTAGACTGTACCATCACAATATGATTTGTAATATTGAGGCGAGGACTGTTCCTGTGCTTGAATCAGAACTTGATCTCGAATGTTTTCTTTTCACAAAATCTGGATCAAGGATTCAAGAATTGGTACATACTGGTAATTTCTCTTCTCCTTTGGTTCAAGGATATATTCAACAGGATCGACAACTATGAATTTTTCTTTATAATACTGATGTCTCTTAAATGATGAAGACAGAGGACCACCACTGCTCAGTGCTGTGCTTAGAGGATTGGACACACAGTTCTTCCGCAAGAGATGTAACAATCGAATCATCAAGAGTTTGATTGTTCTTCTCAAAATGTGCACATATAATATCTCTAACTGAAGATCTGGTAGCTGAACTAGCTATGAAGTGAAGATCATCAACTAGTTCATCAATGCACCGAACTGAAACATGATGAACACTTTCCAGTTTCAACAAGAGCGTTGCTATATACTCAATAACAACACTGCATCCATCATCCTCTCCATGCTGTGCATTTATAGAACTGACATAACTTGCAGCACTGTGACCATCCTCTTCGGAAACTTCTATATCCATTGTTTCCTGCAGTTTAGTTATCTGTCTTTGATTGATAATGTCCGGTTTAAAATCCTGTGAGGTATGTGGAGTATGCTTTCTGTGTTTGTGGGTTGCAAATGTCCCATACACGGTCCTGAAGGGAAGTGGGTTTTAGTGCACTGGAACAGGATGAATGTGTTCAATCAGGCAGTACAAACCTGATTAATTGTCTTAATACTTCACTTCGAATGGCCATATTGTTTAGGATTAGAATTAGATGACAACTTCTTCACAATATTTGCAACTATTCAGTTTGACCAGCAGGTGTCAGTAGAAGACGAAATTTCATGTTGACTATTTCCTAATGGAAGTGCTCTCTTTACTTTGGATTTTTCTCATAATTATTTGAAGTGTAGGCCTGTATCTGCACACAATTTGGAATTCGTCCCAGCGCCCTGAGCTGTAAATTTGGACGGAGTAAAATGAGAATGGCCATCTGCAGCAGAATGAAAGTGAGATTGCATTGTCCAGGTAGGAGGACAGCAGTCAGTCATGTTTCACCTCCAGTCAACACGCAGTGGTTCACATGAAGGTCCAAGAGGCCTACAGACCTACACTGAGTCTGGACAGTGGCAGTACAGTTGGATCATTGTCTTTGTTGTGTTGTTTGGTCATTGTGATCCAATGTAATGTGAGAGAAGGACAAGTGTAGTTATATTGGAGTGAGTTATTTAGAGTGTAATAGAAGTTATAATGCAGAGTCTGTTTTTATGAAATTTTCTATCACCTGGCATCCATCCATCCATCCATCCATCCATCCATCCATCTTCTACTGCCGTATCCGGAGTCAGGTCTCGGGGGCAGCAGCCTCAGCAGAGACCCCCAGACTTCCCTGGACCCAGTCACCTCCTCCAGCTCCTCCAGTGGGACCCCAAGGCTTCCCAGTCCAGCCCAGAGACCAGGTCAGCACCACTCTGACTCCGAGTCCCTGCTGCTCAGGTGAGGCTTCAAAGATCTGGCTGCACCTGATTGGACGGTTGTGGAGGATCTCCTTGGTCTTCTTGGTCTTCTTGATCTCCAGCTATTTGACCTCATGCTCTCTGTTGACCTCCTCACTCAGTCCCTCAGTGATGTAGAGCTCAGTGTAGATGCTGTTGAGGAGAGTTTGACTTCCTGCTTCTTCACCTTCAGTCACACGTTCATATCTCCTCTCCAGACTGATCTTCTGCTGCTGTAGAAGCTCCTGCAGACTACCAACCTCTGGAGCTGAGAGAAGGTTGGAGAAGAAAACATCAGTGTGACAGTGTGAGCATCATTTTCTGTCCACGACTTGAAGCTGAAAGCATCCAAACTCCATTTTTCAGCTGATGTGGTGAAGCTGCTGTTGTCTGACTGTTTGCTCTAAATGTCCTCCAGTGGATCTTCTGACTGGAGGTCCTGACCACGGTTATAATAGTTAACGAAAACGAACAAAATAACGAAAACTTCAATTGAAAAAAACAATTGTCACGTTCCCAGGGGTTAGGATTTTGGTACCTGCCTCGTTGGGCTTCGAAGCGAGCAGAGCTGAGACCATAAGGGTGACGTAGCAACGTTCAGGACACTGATTGGCCAAAGGCAGTCTTTCACGAAAGACCAAAACCGCCATTTTTAAATGCCTTGCGTGTGGATTTTTACATTAACACGTATTAAGAACTGAAAAGCTTATGAAACTGTACCATGGGTGAACAAAGAACTACAGACGTTTCTGTTCTCTGTGGCCGAAGAAAAAGCACAATGCAGACAGTTGTGCAGAAAGTTTAGTGTTAGCTAAACTATCGGGCACACGGACGTACTTATTATGTATACATTTCTTTCCATTGTAACAGGTCACTACAAGATCTGCAATCCATTACCTAGAATTGGTTTTCCTTAAACTGATGTACAGGATTACTAATCTGACTTTGATGGGCAAATTTGACAACAGAATACAATTATGAAGCACTAAAACACAGGACCACAAAACAATTAAATGCATGATGAAATAATGATATGCTTTGTTAAATGAAATAAAATGGCATTTTCAACTAAGTAATAAAATAGTCGGTGGTGCAGTGGTTAGCGCTGCCGCCTCACAGCAAGAAGGTCGTGGGTTTGATTCCGGGGCCTGGACCTGGGACCTTTCTGTGTGGAGTTTGCATGTTTTCCCTGTGTCTGCGTGGGTTCTCTCCGGGTTCTCCGGCTTCCTCCCACACTCCAAAAACATGCATGTGAGGTCAATTGAACGTTCTAAATTGTCCGTAGGTGTGCATGTGAGTGTGAATGGTTGTTTGTCTCTATGTGGCCCTGCGATGAACTGGCGACTTGTCCAGGGTGTCACCCTGCCTTCGCCCTAAGACAGCTGGGATAGGCTCCAGCAGACCCCCGTGACCCTGAATAGGAATAAGCGGGTATAGAAGATGAATGAATGAAATCTTTATTGAATGAATGACACATTTTATTTCACTCGTGGTTTATGTAATTATTATTTTTTGCTCCATAGCTTTCATGATTCAGCATTACATGTTAAGCGTGATGAATTGCATGAAAAGAGAGAGCACTCGCTGATAAATTAACATGGTGTGCTGTTTAATTCCACGAGGACGACAAAATATTTGCAAATTTGTGTTAGCTACACACATCGACAAGTGCAAGAGAAAGGGAGGAACTTTCAGGGAGGAACTTTCAAGATCGTTGAGTTTTTATTTTTAATTTTTTTAGTTCTGATGAAATAAATAGACCAATCATTTCATTACTTTGTCTGCTTTCCAAAGAGAGTTGCTTCAAAGAATTATCATTTATTATTCAGTGGCACATTGCTCACTTGTTTAATACACAAATAATAGTATATTATTATAATAATACTATTTTATTAATATGATAATAATAATAATAATGATAATAATAATAATAATAATAATAATAATAATAATAATAATAATAATAATAATAATAATCATCATCATTATTTTTTCTAAAATTTCCAAACAACAATCGTCAGTTGTTCCGTAAAAAATACATTGATTTCCATGTTGAATTTTGTACGGTTCGTGAGCGCTCACGTCTGTCAGTGACGGTCTCCACACTGACACAACTGCGCATGCTCTATTATCCCATCAATGCGGAAGTCAAAAAGTTTTTGGGAGCCATGCGGTGGGTGAGCAACTTCATTGAAAGGAATGGGACGCCATCTTGGACTCTGGGGGCTTGCCGCACTGTCACGCAGGTTGTGACGTAGCGGGCCGGCGACGCACAGGTATGATGTCAATGATTGACAGCTACCATTCGTTCCCGTTAGCGAGAGGATTAAAAACAAACAGACACCATAATGGCATCAAAAAGGAGTTATCCCAGCGGTGCGGAAAAACGGAAGGAAAAGAAAACCGATCAAGAAAAACTTGCAAAGGGGAAATGTAAGTTATTTGTTTGTGATGTGGGCTGGAGAGGTGGAGGTGAAACGCTGTTGTCCACCCCCCCCCGCCCCCCCAAGTTTGTTTATTTTTCCTGCTAGCCAGCTAGCTAGCTAGCGTCGGATAAATGTTAGCTGGCTGGCTAATATTTGTTCGTCATGAATCAGCGTTTTTGTTTGTTTTATGAAAGTTGACCATATCCTGCCAAGTTGGCCTATCCTGCCATGGGAATGACTGATTGACTCCACACCCGTTTATTCACATTCTAATAGGGAGGGAGGGCATGTTGTTGTAGTTGTTGTTGTAGTCAGTCCCCTGTTATTGTTCAGTGGAAGTTGTCTCTCACATATTTGACTCTTAATGTTATTTTAGCCTTAATTTAGGATGAATTTACTAAGCTTAGTTTGTATTTTGTAGGCCCTTAATTAGAAATGTGCTACTGTTTTAGAATTCAAAGAAATATTTTATGGAAATACTTTATTTGGCATGGTGTTGACTATTTTAGACTGTTGTGGCAGTGGGTCATTTATCTTAGTTTTATTACTTTAACTAGTACAGTGTGTAAAGTAATGCCAAAAACTCTTAAAAATGACAGTTTTGTAATTGGGTAAAAGCTTTAAAGGGACACTGCAACCATAATGTTTAATTTAAAAACAAATTCATTTTTAATTTTCCTATATTACTGCAACATCACTGTAATAATAAAATAGGAAAATGCGCTTCTGATCTGTTTTGCTTGATGATCTAATGAGCTTTGTCTCTGCAGGAGCAATTCTAAAATATGTTGGCGCTCCAGACATTGAGCCAGAGGGATCTCCCGAACATCCTGACCAGGAAGCTCCAGGACCAACACGTTCCTCAGAACCTCCTTCTGTCCAGGTGAATAATGTGTGTTATTCTTAGTAGCTAAGCTGATAAGTGTGGGACGAAACTAAGGCAATTAAGCATTATTTTGATTGTTGGTTTGCTTTTTAGTGTTGCACTTGTTGGTTTGTTGGATTTTCTTATTTAAAGTAAGCATTTTTTCTTTTTTTTTAATGAATCTGTTGTATTCATTGACAAATAGAGGATTCTTTTCCTAGTATTATAGTGTTTGTTTGTTTTTAAATCAGTTTAACTTGCCTGAGTTGCTCAACTGAAGATGTTTAATTTTACCTGTAGCCTGTTTTGCTCACGAGGTGTAATAGATTGTGGAATCTTAGTAGACCTTAGTAGACGCACGCTGCTGAGAGTGGCAGCGATCAGCTCTGATGACCATGGTGCTTGTAAATAAGGCAAATGCGCCATCTAGTGGGATGCAGCATGTTTATTCGTGTTGGAGCAATGACAATTACTACTAACAAAACAAAAGATGCACAGGGTAAAAAAAATAATCATAAACTCAAGCCCAACAAAGATAACAGATAGGCATAACTGTAACATGACATAGTAATGATTACTAGTACTACCAAAATTTCTATATTTTACTTTTCAACTCGAACTTGAACTATTCATCCCCTTTTTTCAGCAGCCATTAAGACAAAAGGATGACACTTATGCATTGCATCAAACTGTGATGCACAAAATAAATTAAATTAAATCAAAACAATAAATAAAGTGTGCATTAAACAGGGGGCAGTGCAATACAGTACAGGACTCAACTGATATAGTGCAGTTAGGCAGTATAGCCTATAACAGCTGTTCAGCATCCATAGTAATCCACAGTCAGTGTCATAATCATCCAGTCAGTGTCATATTCATCCATAGTCAGTATAATATATATGATATCGCGCAGACCCTCGTCCTCCACCACATTAATTGGCCTGCAAGCCGTAGCCACACCCATTTAGCCCCCGCTGTTGAAAGTTGGCGTGTGGTGGACGCGGCCAGTGGTCTCCGTGCCACACCATCCAACGTGGTTGGGCTGCTCGTACTCTGGTGGAAACTAAATACAGCTTTACAGTAAATGCATATCACTTTTGTCCTGTCAAGACTGCCATCTGGCAGGGTTTTGAAGTGGAACTTTCCATTTACAATTGACGCCTTATCCACGTTAGTCCTTCCTAGTGCTCACCTACGCTCAGTGTCTTTTTCTTTTTTTTGTTGTGCTTACAAGCCGGCTGCAAGCGTGTGACTGTGTGCTGTGAGTCAATTCATTTCCCGTTTCCACAATCTACGGAGCGGCCAAAGGTTCAAAAAGCACTGTGTGCGTTAATCGCGCGATAAAAAAATTGTCGGCGATAAAGCGGCGTTGACACCCTTACTTTTTATATGAAGAAACGGATCAAATTTTTCCAACCAATTGTTCGCCACTTCTTTGAACTTGTGGATGAATGCTGTGCATCCCACATGGAACGCCAACCTTCCTCTGATATTTCCATGCTTAGTTCTTTCTGCCATTTGGCTTTGATGTATCCTGCGTTTGTTGCTGTTCTGTTTCTGAAGGCCCTGATAGATTTTAGAAATGATTTTTCTTCTTTCTTCTTTTTACAGGCTTCGATCAGAATATCTATCACTATATTGCCCTCTCCAGATGATGTTGGTTTGATTATTTTATCATAGTAATCTCTTAATTGCATGTATCGAAATAAATCTTTGTTTCCTCGTCCAAATTCCTTTTTCAACTCTCCAAAACTTTTTAAAACCCCCTTGTGAACAAGTGTGCATACTGCAGTTATACCCCTATCTCACCATCGTCTGTATTCAATGTCTGTGGTTCCTGGTTGAAATCTGGGATCAAGAGAAGGCCACATTAGTAGTTTCCCTCCATATGGTTTTCTTTTACCATCTTACTCCAGATAGTCGGTGTGTGCTTAATAATTTCATTTTGGCTTTGTTGAGCTGATTTAGTTCTTATGTCTCCTACTAATGCCAGTGTGAGAGTCGTTTCTCTGCCGGCCTCTATCTATTTCCATCGTGCCTGATATTGAGGGCAGCATGTACACATGTAACTTGTTGCCTGTGTATTTACCATAGGTTTCTATTATCAACATCAAATGAGGTAATGTTCTGTCCGGGTCTTGGAGAACCAAAATAATATCATCAGCAAAAAGCCCTGTTAGATGTCCCTGCTCTCCTATATGTATTCCTTTTAGATTGTTACTTTGTCTGATCATTTGTGCCAGCGGCTCAATGAACATAGCAAACAATGTAGCGCTAAGGCAACATCCTTGACGAGTACCATTAATCTTTATCCTTGCCGTAGGTTCTTGGTAGAGACCTTGAATACACTGTATTAACTTTTCTTGGAACCCCAGTTTCCCAAGAACTTGATACAGAAATCTCCAATTCACACAGCCAAGGCTCACCAGTAACAGCTCGCAGGCCCTGCTTTTGGATCTGATCTATTATGTATAGGACCCGTCTAATGTCTTCTTGAGTCTGCCTACCTGTTAAAAAAGCTGACTGATTGGAAGTCCATCTCGTCCCCTTAAATTTCAAAGGGTAACGAACCTGTGTAGCCCGAGGAATTTTATTATAGTTTATTTCCTAGGGTGCAACTCCCCAGGTGGCGTTGTCAGGCAACCCCCCCCCCCCATTTTCCTTTATACCCACCATCAGAATTGTCTCCACCTCCGCCAGACCCTCCCCCTTGCCGTAGGTTCTTTGTAGAGACCTTGAATACACTGTATTAACTTTTCTTGGAACCCTAGTTTCCCAAGAACTTGATTCAGAAATCTCCAATTCACACAGTCAAGGCTCACCAGTAACAACTTTTGGAGCTGATCTATTATGTATAGGACAGTCCTAGGGCTGGACAATATAGAAAAAAAGCATATCGATATAAAAAAAAGTCAGATTGATCGATATCGATAATTACCAAAAAAAATTTAAAACATATTTAATTGCAGCGCTGGATGTCTTATACTATTACTTCATGACAGACTTTTAATAAAGAACACACGAGCACTGAATTCAAATTCAAACTTTTACTCAACCACCTTTTTTAAACACAACTGAATTGTTTGTTTGTTTTTATTATTATTATTATTATTATTATTATTATTATTATTATTATTATTATTATTGTTGTTATTATTATTATTTATTTAGTTATTTATTTTAAAAAAATAGGCTGAGATAGGGCTCGAACGTGCCACTCGACCAGAGGTCTGAAGTTGTGGCGGTTAACAGCTCGTTTTGCACTGATTCCCTGCACTCGTTGTACAGACGAGGAAGAGCTTTGTTTGAAAAATACTTGCAGTCTGGAACATCATATCGCAGGTCAAGAGTGGCGAGAAGCTGTTTGAAGCCAAGCTTTTCAACGGTGGTTATGTGCAGCATATCCCTCGCTATGAAGCATGTTACTACATGGGTGATGTCCTTATGGCGCTTGGACGCTTTGTCGTATTTACTGCAAGAAGTCCAGTTTGGTCTGCTTTACTTGCTTGGTGCTGGCGCTGGCAGCGGATTCCTCCGACAACGTGGAGCCGCCGGGTCTGCGTTTGCGATTGGTTGGTTGAAGAAATGACCGTAATATTAAGCTACATGATTGGCTATGATGAAAAAGGAAGTGAAACCTTTTCTATCAAACTTTTTATCCACCCCTTTTTTTCCTATCGCAGCACACGTCTATCGATCGATATATATCGTTATCGAATTATCGTCCAGCCCTAGACGGTCCCGTCTAATGTTATCTTGAGTCTGCCTACCTGTTATAAAACCTGACTGATCCTCATCTATCAAGTCCGGCATCAAACTTTCAAGTCTTTTTGAGATGATTGAAGTAAAGATCTTCTAGTCAACATTTAAGATTGAAATGGGCCTATACGATTCACAAAGTTCCTTATTTTTCCCTTCTTTTGGAATAACTGGAATGACAGCCTCTTTCCATGAGGGAGGCCGTTTGCCCTCTGTCAGAGTCAGATTAAAAGAATTTAGGAGTATCGGGGTTAATTCTTTGAGTGTGTGCTTGCGGGTCTCACCGTGAGTATATTAGGCTGCTGCATACAAGGCTACCTACTCTGCAGCATAAGGTATGGTGTGTGCGCGCGCGAAGAATAAATAAAAGTTTTCCTTTCTTTCTAACTGTTTAACGCTTGCCTGGGTGTCTCAAGGTATTAGTATGTTAATTTTGTTCTCTTTTCTTTAGGACAGGAGTTGGCGTAGTGTGAATTTTGGTTTGTAGTGATTCCCTTAGCTTTGTTTATTCCCTTTTTTGAGTTTTCTTTGGTTTCTTTGGCCCTGTTCCCCTTATTTTCTTATGTTGAACAGTCTTTTTGATATGGTACTTATTTCCTTGACACTCAGGCAGCTAAACCTCGTCTATTTTAAATTGTTGTCAAATAAAGCTGTTTCATTGGAAGTCCGTCTCGTCCTCTTAAATTTCAAAGCGTAACAAACCTGTGTAGCCCGTGGAATTTTATTATAGTTTATTTCCTGGGGTGCAACTCCCCAGGTGGCGTTGTCAGGCAACCCCCCCCCCCCCCCCCCATTTTCCTTTATACCCACCATCAGAATTGTCTCCACCTCCACCAGACCCTCCCCCTCGCCACATCTAGTCTTTTTTTGATAGGCTGCCCTCGCTATTAACCTCCCTCTCATCACAGCTTTAATTGTGTCCCACAGTATGGTAGTGTCTACTGGACTATCTATGTTCTCCTCCATAGAGCATTTAATCTCTTTCTTAACCTCCTCCAGTGTTTTTGGATTATTTAGCATACCCACATTTAATCTCCAAAGTGTGTTTTTCTTCCTCTTATTTAGACAAATAATAAGGTAATTAATACTGTGTCAGTACAAGTCAGTCCTTCCTATTTTACATTCCTCTATTCTGTATCTGTCTGTAATGTTAATAAAAAAAAATAGTCCTCTGTAACGGGTGGAGGTCCCTCCAAACATCAAACATCCCGAGTTCGGCTAGAGAGACGTTGACAAGTTTCGACAGGCGGGTCTGACTTCTGTTGCCATTAGTTGTGTCGAGTTTAGCTTTTAAATCATGTTGAAATCCCCTGCACATATTAGGATTCCTTCACTTTCCACAGCTATGATCTCAAACAGTGATTTCAAAAAGCCCTTGTCCAACCCTGGACCAAAGTAACTGAGTTATCATCCAATTTCCCTTTGACTATTACATATCTCCCTTCTTTGTCATTTATTTTTTTAACAACTTCAAAACTGATAGAATTAGAGATTAATATTGTGACACCTCTCTTTGGGCCTTTCCTGAACAAGCTAAAAAAAACATTTCTATATCCAAATCTTTTCAGTGTGTCGTGCTCTTGTTGAGAGAGATGTGTTTCCTGTAGATCAGGCATGGCCAAACTACGGCGTGTCTCTGTCCGGCCCGCGTGAAGGCAGTCAAAAATCTAACCTAACTGAGAAATGACACTTGAACCTGCAATGAGGATTTTAGTCGTTCTAAATGAGTCCAACGTTAGAAAAAAAGGAGCGACCCGGACTTCCCACAGTCTCTTTTCTATTAACATGGGAATTCAATTTTAATAATTTGTCAACTAAAAACACCGGTCATACTAGAACATCCCTACCAGCTTTCTTCCCTGTATTGTCTGAATTTAATCAAAGAATCTTTGAAACTCTTGTAGCTTTTCTCTGGCTCGTGTCGCTGCTGATGCGTAGCCCCTCCAGGATCCCTCCTTGCACTGCCACTCCGTTGTAGTGCGGGGCACCGAGTGCCGCAGGCCCCTCCGCACCCGTCGCCACCACCGTCTTCTCCGCCAGGCCGCGTCTCGCCAATTCCTCCTTTACCTCCTCTGCGCTGTTGTAGGTTCGAGTTCCCGTATCCCAGTGGGTCCTCATCTTGGTGAATGGCGTCTGGAACCGGATGCCCTTCTCCTTCAGGATTCTTTTAGCAGTGTTGTACTCCTTTCTCTTTTGGACCATCTCTGTCGCGTAATCGTGATGGAATGACGGTACTTTATTCCCCAGTTCTATTTTCTTTGTCCATAGCTCTCTCAGGACCCTCTCTTTGGTAGTAAATTCCAGAAAGTTAACAATGATGGGTCTCGGTTGGGCACCGTCCGCTGGCTTCTGTGCAAATGAGCGGTGTGCTCTCTGAATTTGGAAATTAAAATCTGCTGGCAGGTGCAATTTGCTTTTCAGCAGGTCTTCCACAAACTTGGCCACAGATTCTCCCTCCTCTCCTTCAGTGACTCCATAGATACGTAGGTTGTTTCTCCTCAGCCTGGACTCCAGGTCAGTTAACTTGTCCTGAAGAGCTTTTTGTTCTCTCAGTGATATGACCAGAGCGTCATTAGCTTCCTGTGCCCAACGTTCTAGCTTTTCAATCCGCGACTCAGCCTCGTTGATCTTGCCAGTCTGGAGCTCCTGTTCGGTGACGACTTTCGCAAGTTGTTGATTTATTTCGTCTTTGAAGTCGTCCAAGTCTTTTTCCACGTCGTTCCTCAGTGTTTCTCCAAACGTGCGAAGGACTTCTTTTGATTCCGTTTTTAAATCCCGTATCTCCTTGCTAATAATTTCTATGTCCGAGCCCTTTTTCGCGTCGTTAGTCACGAGGAGTTCGTTTCGCCATCTCCCTCTGTTTCAGAGCAAGCTGGTAGTTCCGCCATATTGTCTGTTACCGTGTTTCTGTTTTGGTTGAATGGAGTTTTCCTTCCCATTCCAACGTTCCCCTGATCACTTTGTAGTTAATATGATATCTGACAATAGTTATTCAAGTTTTCGGGGAGTTTTTACCCTGGACGGTCGAGAGCCCTGGTGTCGCGCAGTCTACCGCTTTATGGCCAAACCAGAAGTCCCTTCCCTCTAGCCTTTTCAAGGGGGAGGTGGCTAGACTCGGCTCTTGTGGGACGAGAAGCAGAAGGCCTGTCCGATCGGGGGGGAAGATGAGATGACATTTTTGTGGGTCAACACAAACTCATCTGCGAGGACAGCAGCCTTGGACAATAACAACACCCATAACATTTACTGTGCAAACACACTTTTAACATCAGCATTTTTGAACAATTAGCAGCTAAGAAAAACAAATAGTGTAAATTTAAACTCAACTTAAACAATGTTATCAAAGCAATACAAAATTAAAGCTGTAAGCAGCGTTTGCGGGACTGAGCCCACCTGGCCACTGCCTGCCGTGACGTCCGCCACCTGGCCACGAGCCCGGACACCCGCCAACGCTTCCCAACGCCTGGCGATTCCGCCCGAAACCCGCCGATGCCCCATTACTGACGCCGACGCCTGCTGATGACACATCAAGCACTGACTTGACATTACTGACTTGACATTTAGAAACATTTGATTTCTAAATGTGATTGATTACTGTATCATTTTGGAGATAATAAGCCTTAAAGTTGGCTTTTTGTTTTGTTTTGCAACAGCTCCAATATTCCATTTTTACTGTACAATAACATCAAATTGCTCCATAAGCTCTGTCAATGGTTGGTACAGTTTACCTCAGGACAACCTTGAATGTATCTTCAATCATTATAAGGCATATTTAATGTACCATTTTGGAGATATTAAGCCTCAAAGTTGTTGTTTTCCTTTTTTTTTTTTAGCTTTTCAAACAGGCAAAAAGGGCCCAGTACTCAATTTTTTACTGTACAGTAACATTGCTTTGCTCCATAATTTCTGTCAGTGGTTGGCACAGTTGACCTGAGGAACACCCTGACTATATCTTCAGTCATTATCAAGCATATTTACAGTATTATTTTGGAGATATTAAGCCTTAAAGTTGGCTCTTTTTTTTTTTTCAAAAAGAAGTATTTTACAAATTTGAGACAAAATTTCAAAACTGAATTGCATTTACAATTAATTCTGATAACAGAAATTGGCACAAAACAAACTTGGTTTGACTTGTCAAGTTGAATTAAATTCATTAGTTAAAAAATGTAGGTTTGTTAATGATTGGACTGTCTTTATAGCTGCCAACATCGATGAAGTCTTGCTCCACACCCTCCGTCGTGATGATTTGAGAGACCTTTTTCCTGGACCAGAACACTTTCTCAGGAGGAAACTGATTTGGGCCCTTATTAGTGAAGATGTGATTGGTTACCTACTTTGCTCTGAAAACATCTAGCATAACACTTTTTTTTTCTTTTTTCCTAATTGTGTCTATTGTTTCTCTCTTGTTCATAATGTTTTGGATCTGGTTTCCTCTCGGCTGAGAATTCCACCGTACCAGACAAGGCTGCCCCGAATGAAGCCAGGAACTGTGTCTTCATCAGGAGGAACATCTCCAATCTGTCCTCAGACAGCAGCCCAAAGAGGACCCTACAGCTTCCTGCTCCTCCACAATATGTTGTCTATACGAGACATGGGCAAACCCCGGCCCGCGGGCCACATCCGGCCCGCTGCGTGTCTCTGTCCAGCCCGTGTGAAGCCAGTCATAACCCCCCAACACCGCACCCCCCAATGAAACTTTGTCGGCACGTAACTTTGCCGAGTTAGCGTAGCGCAATAGCGATAGCGTGCTTCCCCCCCCCATCAACGAGGTGTAGGTACAGAATTAGTCCAGGTGCAGAATCGTTCCTGGCAGAAGTGACTGCCGATACGGCAACTCCATTGGGACATACCTCTACATCGCGTTCGTGATATATGGATAGATCGCGGTACGTTTATAGAGTTGCCGTATGTGACGTAATTGGCAGTCGCCTCTGTCCAGTGGGCGAATGCCAACAACGTCACATTCGGCAACTCTATTAGGACAAACTACATCGGTTCAACACACACTATCTATCTATCTATCACCCGCGAAATAGCATTTTGACCGTGATCTATCCATATATCACGTTCGACCGCGATGTAGAGGTATGTCCCAATGGAGTTGCCATATCGGGCAGCCCCCTTGCCCAGAACGATTCTGCACCCGGACTAATTCTGTACCTACCTACAACCCCCTCCTTCCGTGGCCCGCCGACTCGATGCAGGTCTGTCATGTGGCCCGTTGCTAAAAAAGTTTGCCCACCCTCTATACAGACAGTGAGTTGGAGCAAGCTCGTAAGCACTACTTCCAAATGGCCCGCCCTGCCAGTGAGGGGAAATGTGTCATGTTCAAAGAGCTGAGATGCAGGCTGGTGAGAAACACTGTCACCAGCATGATTTCTATCTTGAGAGCCAGTCAGCAAGGAGAGGGGGTCCGGTACCCTTCTAAGCATGAAGTCACTGCAATGGCTAAAAGACTAGTGGAGTATTATCCCATGCTGAAGGATTAAGACAAAACAATGAAACATGTAAGTGATTATATTATTTTGCGCACTTAGATTTTGAAGCGTGTGGTTATTTTTGGCTGATACTTTTTTTTTATCTGTGCATGTTCACTTTCCATCTTTATTTGTTCTTTCAATGACTGAAATTTTATTTACCACAGGCGAGCACTTACAAGAATCTTCACAAGAGATTCACCAGAGAGGGGCCACAAGAAGAAAAGGCATCGCATTGACTTGTCAGCAAGTGACCAAGAAGAAGATCATGATGCAGACTCAATTGGTGGATCAACAATTATTTTGTGTCACACACCAGGGCGCAGTTCTGATAATGGCCACACTTCACGTAAGTAGAAACATGTCCATTTTAATAATAATGATAATGTATGAAAGCTAGGCAATGTTATGATAGTTTTGGATATCATGATATATCACAGGCATTTTTACATTTGAATTGTCATTTGATATATTTTGATGCTCCAAACAATTTCATCCATTTGATTGATTTACTGATTTGTCTCCTCCATTTCATCAGCCAAAGATGGTCTGACAGCACAGGCCAGACATTATCAGACCCTGCAGGAGCTGTACAAGAAACCAAAACCCAACCAAGATGCTGTCTCCCAAATTCTTGACCTGCAGTTTCAAGCAAGAAGATCCTTCATTGATAGTGATGTTCTGAAAGAACAGGACAAGGCCAACAAAGATCCTGGATGCATATCCATGTGTCAAGGATCTTTATCGTGTAAGTGATTAACTTGTTTTGGTTTATGATGAAAAGCAAGCATTTTTGCAGATTTTAATTGACTTGCATTATAGGCGATGAATGAGCTGCGGCGCATTCTGAATAAGGGCAACAGAAAATTAATTGATGAACTAAAAAAAGAGATGGGAAGACTTCTGCACCAATGTGTAATTTTATGGTGTTTGGAAAAAAAATGAAGTGATGAAGCCACGCATAACGCTGGATGTAGGTGAGTCATTTTGCTGTGTCTCTAATTGACTGTGTAGCTGTTTCCTTGGACATAGGATGGTTTATGTTGCGCTGAATGAATAGATGCTGAAAAAATAAGATTTTTTTGTGATCAACACAAACCTAATAAGACTCATTTTTAGGAAGACTAACTTTGAACTCAAAGTTGATTTGTTCTATTCCAGTGGAATATTCCATCGCGCTGCTCAGGCCACTCCCCACACTCTTTCCTTCACCAAGTCCACCACCGAAGAAGCTGGGACATGTCATTCAGGTGAAAGTTTGTTCGCATTTTCTCACATTCAACACTTCATAGTTCCATGCATGGATGTGGCGTTTCCTTCTTCTTTTTCTTTAGCCAACAGAAGATCCCACAATGTACTCGCAGAAGAGGTCTTTCTGCACCCCTGTGTTGCTGTTTGATGGGACCCGCTGTCTCATCTGTCTTGGAGCCACTCCCGCCACCACGCTTGCCAAGGAAGACTTGAGTGACGGTCTGCTTCATCTGATGGGTTACTACTATGCCCTGCACCTCACATATCCAAAAGTGTGTGGCAACCCTTCTCTCTGTCATTCAGACAGAAGTACTACAGGACACTATCCATGAGTGAGACACCACAGCCTCATACAAAAAAGACCATGGCAGAATGGAAAGATTTTATTGGGGAGTAGAGCTGTGTACTAGGCATAGGTAGTGATACACTCCCATGGTAGTTGTAACTTGAGGGTGGGTGGGAGGCTGTTGGAACAAACATGTTATCAGTGGTGATAGGAACACAACACTATATGCTGTCCCCATACTGTTTTTTTTTTTGTGTGTGTAACTGAGTGTCAGGGAATCTGAATCAGTATTCAATAATGATGACGGTGAATATTGTAACAATTGTTACTTGCGTTCTAGAAATGATTGCTTGAGATTGTTTTAAGATGCAATGCCTTAGTGACGTTTTTATTACAAGGCAGTGAAGGCACTGTCAGCAATTTAAGTGAATAAATAGTTGTTGACAATATTAATTCTGTTTGCTGAATTATTTTTTTTTGGGGGGGGAGTGGGCGTAGGGGGGGTGGATGCTTTGTCTCATTTTGAGAAAAAAAAAGCTAATATTGTGAACACTTAAATTAAGAAGAATTGCACTGTTAGTAGGTCTGGTTTTAAGATCTTTTCATTCAAATTAAGAAAGAAGCAAACGTGAAAAAAGAATTGAGAAGCTAGTATCAAGTTTATTTGACTTAGTACAGTCCTTGGAATGAGTGCTTTACTGTTTATTTCAAGAGTTTTTCCATTCTTCAAATGCCTAGATATATCGTCTTATTTTAAGAAATCTTACCAAGTCTAAATATCTTACTGCATTGGCAGATAATTTGACTTGTTTCTAGCCTGTTCTTTCTCAATTTAAGTGTTTATTTCTTAGATATATTTTGCAGTGTGTGGACTCCGAGGGGAGCTCTAGAATTGGCTCATTCAACCGACCAACGAGCCAATCAGCAGCGGCGTCACAGGCCCTCCTCCTTCTTTGTTCTCTCTCTCACTTTGACTTCTGCACTGGACAGCCAGGTTTGTGGAGGGAAGGTTGGAACAAGGTAAGGACGGGGTACCCCATACATTCATGTACGTAGAGTCACTAAGTCTTAAACTCACCAGGTTTGTATCGCTTATCGATAACCCTAATGCCATACAAGTCTATGAGGGTCAAAGGTCAACTTTGTCCTAGGGACATGGGGCCACTTTCAGGTTCATCAGGATCCTCCTGGACACACCCACACCAAATTTGGGGCTTCTAGCCCATGAGGAACACCGAAACCCTCACTCTAATTCCAGCCTTATCGCTAACCCTAATGCCATACAAGTCTATGAGGGTCAAAGGTCAACTTTGTCCTCGAGACATGGGGCCACTTCCTTTTTCATCAGGAGCCCCCAAGAAGCGCACACGCCAAATTTGGGGCTTCTAGTTCTTGAGGAACCCCGAAACCCTAACCCTAATTTCAGCTAACCCTAGTTTCAGCCTTATTGTTAACCCTAATTCAATGCAAGTCTATGGAGGTCAAAGGTCAAATTTGTCCTAGAGCCATGGGGCCACTTTCAGGTTCATCAGGATCCTCCAGGACACACCCATGCCAAATTTGGGGCTTCTAGCCCATGAGGAACCCCGAAACCCTCACTCTAATTCCAGCCTTTTCGCTAAACCCTAATGCAGTGCAAGTCTATGAAGGTCAAAGCTCAACTTTGTCTGAGAGACATCAAGTGTTTTTTTCATGAATCATTCATAAATGTTAAGAGTTTGCTTTGTGGAGAATTCAAAATAAAAATACATTGACACTGTCAAAGATGGACTCAAGCACTATTATTGAACTATACTGTATTTTTTGAGTGATGTGAAGCTTTTGACAAGCGCTGCGCAAAGGAGGCCCATTTGTTTTTGTTTTTTTGAAGGGGGCCCAAAATTCCTGGCGGCGCCCCTGAGCGGGCATCTCCAGCACCAAGGCAGTGGAGCTGCCGGCCACGAGAGAAGAATTAACCAGTCCATTGAAACCATTTGTTTGGTCTAGTGAGTGGCAACAGTCCTTTGAGGATCTTAAGTGCCTTCTCAGCTGTAACCCTGTCGTGTCTGCTCCAAATTTTTCCTCATTGGCTAGAAGCCCCAAATCTAGCGTGGGCGCTTCTTGGGGGCTCCTGATGAAAAAGCAAGTGGCCCCATGTCTCTAGGACAAAGTTGAAAATTCACCCTATAGACTTGCATTGAATTAGGGTTAACAATAAGGCTGAAACTAGGGTTAGGGTTAGGCTTAGGGTTATCTGAAATTAGGGTTAGGGTTTCGGGGATCCTCAAGGACTAGAAGCCCCAAATTTGGCATGGGCGCTTCTTGGGGGCTCCTGATGAAAAAGCAAGTGGCACAATCTTTCATTTCATTGTTCAGATGCCGAACACCAAGGCATTCCCTCGCTCTCTGGCCATGAAACGACGCCTGGAGCAAAAACGGGATTGGACACCTTTTCCACCTCGGAAGGACTTTGAACGTCGTGAGTACTTCCACGTTCATGATTTCATGTTCTGCCTGTGTTGTTATGTTGTATTCCAAATAAATCTTACAAAAACATATTTAGATTTTTCTTTTTTGTCAATTTACACAGGGCGCGGTACTGGTCATCGACCTGGGTGCGAAGATGGCCCGTTTTGCTCCTGACTGACAAAACAGTGCAAGTTCATTCTTAAGGCCCAGCAACCAGACAAGAAGGTATGGGTTGTGATTTTGTCAAGCCACGAGTTTCTTTATGTTTTTGTTCTGGTGGTGGGTGACTCACATCTCTGTCCACTTGTGGATGGTTTTGTGTTCTCGGCCCGGGCAACAACCTTGAACACGGGCTTGTAACAGACTCCGCCCAGGATTTTGCTGCGCTACTGGCAACTGTGTTGGACCGCTGGCCCAAGGTTTGTTTATCTGCTGTGACAAACAAATTTGAACACATGAATGTCATCGCCACTTTGTTTTATCAATATCAAGTAATTCCATGATCCATAGTTCAATAACAAGAATATTCATGAATTTATTTTGCATTTTTATGTTTGTTTGGGTTTTTTTTTTTTATATACAACTATTTTGTAGGTGTTTGTGCTTGACTTTCCACCTCACCTGACTGTCAAGCCAGAACTACAAACAGCGCTACGTCAAGTATATCATCGTGTTGCTGCACGCATGGGTGTGTAAAATACATATTGTTGTATTTTTTTCTCTTCAGTGACACTGTGCTAACAGATATTTCTTAGAATTGTGTGATTACATAATTGATTATGTGACACTTCTTCCAGGTTTAACATTTGTGTATATGGCCGATCACCTCCCCCTTCGTCAGCTGTACATGGTGGTGTTATGATGGTGTAAGTTTTGCCTTCTTCAGCCTTACTTGCTCTTCATTTGATATGACAAATATGTGTTAACATGTTGTTTTCTGTTTAGGTGCACCTCAGGACTGATTTTGGTGGAGCGTCTGCATGCTGCATGCTCCATCAGCTCGCACCCCCTTCACCTAGGCCAGGGGTGTTGTGCCACAACCAATCATCGCCCAGGGTGTCTCCCAGAGTGGTTGTGACAGGTCCTGTCCACATGCCAGTGTATGGACCTGCTCCTGAATGGACTCTTGTTGGACAGGAGGTTGAGGTAACCTGTTCATCCCTCTTTTTTTTTTTTTTCCCCCAATCGTGTATTTGTCAAACAGTGCAACTTTTTATTTTAAAAATGAACACTTATCCTAAGTTGACTCTGATTTCCTCTCCTCTTTTTTTTATAGACAGTACCAACAGCTGTTGAGACTGCATTTCACACAGACATCCCGTCCAATCCCGTGTGGTTCAGTGAGGCTGTGCTGCTGGACCACATGGAGACCGTCGTGGAGTCATCTGGCAGGGTTTCCCCAGCTTCCACGGTAACATTCACACAATTATTCATACACTTATCAACTAGGGGTGGGTGGAAAAAAAAAACAATATTGCAATATATTGTTGTGCTTTCTGTCGCAATAAATAATCGATACACTGACGGCAAATATCAATATTTTTTTCCAAACACCACCTGTCCACCTGTCCCGGGAAAGATAAAATCTCTCCCGGGACACAATTTGTCCCGTTTTTTATGGAAAATGACAAAACCTCATTTAATTTCCGTCTGTGGTCTAGATAGGGTTGCCAACCCTCCCGTAAAATACGCGATTGTCCCATATTTGCAAATTAAAAAGCCTGTCCCGTAATGAACTGATGGGGGACGCACTTCACTTTGTCCCGTATATTTCGGGGACGCGGTTATTTATTTATTTATTTTGTCTGCATCATTTTTTATTGATTTTCAGAATCGGGGCAGTGAAAGGATTTTTTTCCCTCTTTCATCTTCCCGTCGGTTTGTATATCCGAAATCCCCAAGTTGAGATAAGACAACTTTACATTACCAGAAAGCACTGTCCTTGTTTACATGAAAGTTATTAATGTTCATGCACTTTAATATGTTTAATTGTGCAGTGCACGTTTGTTTGTACATTATACAAAGTTTTGGAATAAATGCAAGATCACAGGCATTTTCCTTTTTATGGGTATTTTTTTCTTTTTCAGTCACATATCGTCTGCAAAATTTCGAAGATATCGAAGATATCGTGTGTCGTGATGTTGTCATTATCGTGGGCCAAATATCGTCACAGTATCGAATCGTGGGTTAGCCGTATCGCCCCACCCCTATTATCAACACAAGATCACATATGTACAGTACATGTACAGTTTAATTAGTGTGTTACTTTGTTTATGAATTCATTTCTTTATGTTCTTCCAGATGTCCAGCCTGAGACGTCGATCAGCACGCGTTGCCTCAAAAACCAAAACAAACAAGTGACATGTTGGTATTTGGGATATGTGTATTTCACTGTGTGGATCTTTGTGATAGGACAATAAATGCAGTTCTTTAAACGTTACTTTGTGTCCTTGTATTTGCAGGTGTGGGCAACACGTTCAACTGTCCACATGACTGAGTCTGCCTCCAGCAATGTCACAGCAGTGCAGCAGGTTTGTACTTATTCATTTCCACTTCATCACCTGTGTGTGTTTTCTAGGCTTTACACCGATCTTATCGGCTGTATCGGATCGGCCGATATTTGGCATTTTTAGAAACGTTCATGATCGGGCGTCATGTCATGAATCACCGATCAATGACGTCATGGTCGTGTTGAAACTTTTTTAATCTGTCTCATTTCCTCCAAAGTAGTTTCACAGCATCGACATGTTTATTTGTTTGTATCCGAGAGCTAATGATTCATGATTCAAAAACCTTCATTTTCGTCTTCGTGCCTCTTCCTGTTTTGAGTACTGTCGCTATGTGACGGACAATAAAGTTTCTTTGAATCTTCACGACAGCAACATCCATGGGCGACACAAACAAACGTGTCGGGAGTGTGGAAGTTTTTCAAAGTGAGAGAAACAGACATAGCACAAGCTATCTGCAATATATGCAACGCTACAGTACTTCGCGGGGGAACTCTGGTAAAAAAATTTCAACACCACAAATTTAATCAGGCACTTGGAAAAGATACACACGGAGGAGCATGTCGAGTTTAAGAAACGCAGCGCGGAGAAAGAAAAAGAAAAGCAAACTCTGAAACGGATGCTAAAGCAAACAACTTTAGACGGTGCTCCTGAGAAGGCAAGGGGTGTACAGAAACAAGTATTTATTGCCCCTAACGTGATCGGATCGGTGATCGGTTTATTTAAACTCACTGATCGGTGATCGGCACAAAAATCGTGATCGTGTAAAGCCTAGTGTTTTCCTTTCTATGTTTATTGGCATAAAATCACATCTTTCTTATTTTAACCGGTGGAGGCGACGCCACAGATGACCAGAGCTGTGCCCGTGGTTCCTGTGGCTCCCGTGGTTGCCAGCACCAAGCCAGAGGAGGCCAGCACCGTCCAGGAGGCAACACAGAAGATCAACTAAGCTAAGGAGGCTTTTCTTTCGTCTTCTGTTGCCTCTGACTGCTCCGCTCGTTCTACGCCTCGCACATGTGATTTGTGATCCATCATCAGTTAGTACTAGTGAAGATGCAGTGGCAGATCATGGCACTGGTTTTAGATTAGCCAAGGTTCTGCATGGTTCTTTTCATCAAGGCGAAACCGGTCACGGTTTAAAATTCCAGCACCAGCTGGCAACAGTGAGTCACTTCAGAAGAGCAAAACTCCTCACTTTGACATGGATAATTCTGACGTATAGTTTGTCAGTGCTGTGACCAATGAAGAGTGTAACTTCTCTCCCCTTGATGTTGATGTTTGTTTAGACCTTTGCAAAAACTTGAAGATTCATTTGGACTGTGCGAGTTTTCCAATTTCTGATTGCAAAGGCCCATTAGGTTCGCCGTGTACAAATGAGAATGTAGAGGCTGATGGAAACTGCTTCTTCAGAGCCATCAGTCAAGCTGTGACTGGTTTATAGACACAGAAGTGGAAATTCAGGTTGCAGCAGATTGTTTACGATTAGATGTGTACACTTTTATCGATGGTCATGGGTTGAAGTGCAGCTCTTGCAAGAAACAATTCTCACATTGTATATATTTATGGATGTATTTGTTTTATATGGAAGCAGTTACCATAATCCAAATTAAAATAAGAATATAATAACAGAAATGCTTTTTCATTTTAAGAACGAAGCTGCATTATTTGACTCATAATTAAAATGGTTAATAAGTCATTCAATCTGCATTTTCATTTTCTTATTCATGACTGCTCATTCTTGTACTTAATTCAAATGAAGGAAAACACATTTGAGATTTAATTTTCAAAACATGCACCAGCAAAGAGTTCCCAAAATTCAATATGAAATGTAAAATTCAAAAATGAAAAAGCAATAGCAGAATGCTTTTTCATTTTAAGAACAAAGCTGCATTATTTGACTCATAATTAAAATCATAAATAAATATTGCTATATGCATTTTCATTTTCTTATTCGTGTCGCACCTTTTATGACACAATCAAAAAGAAAACTGAGAGCATTGCTTTTTAATTTTCGTGGTCCTGCCCTGCACAAGAGTGACCACAACTGGAAAACGAAATCGCAATCTCAAAGTAAGCGCGCGGCGCAGGAAAGTGACGTCAGCAGCTCTCCACCTCCGCTGTGGGTATGGCGGTATGACGCCAAGTGTCATTTGCCTCCTTTTATGTGTAAATTCTAATGTTTGTGAATTTAATAAATGTATATATATACTGTATATTTAAAAAAACAAAACAAAACAAAAAAAGGTATAGCGGTCTGACACCACTTTGCCATCGTTACTTTTCACGTCATTGAAGTTGCCGGTAAACGAGATTTAAATCGCCGAAAAACGTGGACCACTGACGGATCTCGTTGGTCGGACAGATTTGAGCATGGCGCACATTGACACAATTGTTCAAACCCTGCTGGATTTAGCTTCCCAGGTGGAGTTGAATAGTGTATCTGAATCTGATGCTCGGGACCGAGTTGAGCAGGTATTCTGCCGTCCCAGATACGGACGCAAACAAGGTTGCCCTAGCCAACCTGTTGTCAGTTATGGAACACCTTGATGCACCAGCACAACATCAAAGCTAAAGCTATTTGTTACATGGGTGGAGTAACAGCTGTTCGGCGTCGGCCACCAGTCCATCCGACGAAGGATGCGAAGCCAGATCAATCCGTCGACTGGTGGCAGATGCTGGTGCGAGATCTGTCAGTGGTCCACGTTTTTCTGCGATTTAAATCTCGATTACCGGCAACTTCAATGACGTGAAAGAAGTAACGATGGCAAAGTGGTGTCATACCGCCATACCTTTTTTTCTTTTCTTTTCTTATTAAATAAAAAAAAGAAAATATATGTATATATATATATATATATATATATATATATATATATATATATATATATATACATATATATATATATCTTTATTAAATTCACAAACATTAGAATTTACACATAACAGGAGGCAAATGACACTTGGCGTCATACCGCCATACCCACAGGTGGAGAGCTGCTGACGTCACTGTCCTGCGCCACGCGTTTACTTTGAGATTGCGATTTCGTTTTCGAGTTGTGGTAACTCTTGTGCAGGGCAGGACCACGAAAATTAAAAAGCAATGCCCTCAGTTTTCTTTTTGATTGTGTCATAAAAGGTGCGACACAAATAAGAAAATGAAAATGCATATAGCAATATTTATTAATGATTTTAATTATGAGTCAAATAATGCAGCTTCGTTCTTAAAATGAAAAAGTATTCTGCTATTGCTTTTTCATTTTTGAATTTTACATTTCATATTGAATTTTGGTAACTCTTTGCTGGTGCATGTTTTGAAAATTAAATCTCAAATGTGTTTTCCTTCATTTGAATTAAGTACAAGAATGAGCAGTCATGAATAAGAAAATGAAAATGCAGTTTGGATTATTTATTAACGATTTTTTTTATGAGTCAAATAATGCAGCTTCGTTCTTAAAATGAAAAAGCATTTCTGCGGTCATGTTTCACCTCCAGTCAACACGCAGTGGTTCACATGAAGGTCCAAGAGGCCTACAGACCTACACAGAGTCTGGATGTGGCAGCACAGTGGCATCATTGTCTTTGTTGTGTTGTTTGGTCATTGTGATCCAATGTAATGTGAGAGAAGGACGAGTGCAGTTCTATTGGAGTGAGTTTCTTACAAATACAGATCGCACGATTTCTATCCCAATTGTTAAGTGGGAAAGAGACCTGTCTCTCTAGCCTCACTCTAATTTCTGGAGAACAATCTGCCTGAACACCTTTTCACTGATAAAACAACCTATTCTACAATTAGTTCATTTTAAAGTACTCCACAGGATCCACTACACTGGACAGCGGATGTTTCAGATGGGCATGACCGCCTCTCAGACCTGCTCACACTGCACAGTTAATGTCCCAGATAATTACCTACACGCTGCATGGCATTGCCCACCAGTAAATAAATTCTGGCACAATGATCTATCAGCACAGGTTGGTTACAACATCACAGCCACTCCTTCTTTTTGTCTCTTAGGGGACCTCAGTGATATCACATCAGATAAGGCAGAATCTCGCATGCTGATCACCTCCTTATCTATCGCTAAGAAAACAATCCTCACAAACTGGAAAACAAAACAACACCTGCACATTGCACAATATAGGAACTTACTGTTAGACCACACCTCCTTGGTAGGAATGTCTGCTTCATCCTATAACTAACTAGTAATCAATCAATAGCTGAGGCTGCTGGTTGATGTGGGCAGCCGTGGTGGGGGGTCGGGGGTTGGGTGGGTGGTGCTCCAGGGGTGGTGCTCCGGGAGGGGGGGGGGGGCGTCCCTGGCTCTGGTCTGGGGGCCCCCTTGTTGGTGGGAGGGCTGGTCCGTCCCTGTGTCTGGGGACTGGCGCTGCATCGTACGCGGTGGGGTCGCATGCCTGGGGTGGGGCTGCGCATTCGGCGGCTACCGCTCCTGTGTGCCCGGGTGGTGCGGTGCGGTGGGGGGCGGGCCCCCTTTGGCTCCTGGATCCCTGTGGTGTCCCCGGCCCCGATGTCGCTGAGGGGGCGCCCTGACCGGGAGTCCCCCCTGGTCACATAATAGGTGTTTTTTTTTTTTGTTTTTTTTCCCTAAATTTTTAATTTATTTATTTATTTTCTTCTGTTTCGGGGGATTTGTGTCTTGGGTGGTCGCTGCCCGGCCTTCTGGCCTTAAGACCCTCTCCAATCTTAATAGCATTATAGACACTTAGGGCCTGGGGGGGTGGTTCGTGCACTGCGGCCGCCGCCCTGCTCAGCAGCAGTGTGGTTGCCCCAGGGCCTTACCACCCCTCCATTTTAAACGCACCATAGTTCAACACACCAGCAAGTGCACATATACACACACTGACACCCCTACACACAGTGGGGTCGGCCTGCTAGCGGGGGCGGGATCCGGCATCTTTCCCACTCTGGATGGGCCCTGTGCAGTCCGGTGCCCCTGGGGTGCGAGACCGGCTGGGCCTATGGGGACCTCGCCACTTGCAGCGATGCGCCATACTGGGTCCGTAGGGGGGGGGGCATCTGGGTGCCCGGGCCTGCCTTGGGTACCGATCCTCCCGGTGGGTGAAGGGGATGGGTCCTGTCATGGGGATGAGTCCGGTCTCGCTTGCCCTGGGGGGCCCCGTCCGGAGGACGGGCTCTGCTGTCTGTTCGCCCCGGGTGGTGTCCCTTCTCCTTGGGGTATCTGCCTCCCTGTCATCCTGCCCTGGCTCCTCGTGGGGCGGGTGCCCTCCGGTCCGGGGGCCTGCTGCTCCGGGCCTCTTCCTGGCCGGCATTGCAGCGGGTGTGCCGTGTCCGGGCCCCCCCGCCCTGGACTCGTCGCTGGCGTGGGGCGGTTGCGGCCTCGGAGGCCGCACTAATTGGCAGCCTACTTCCAGTGACGTACTTAAACACACCCACTCCCACATTCAGGTACACACACCACCACATCCACACACACACACACACACACACACACACACACACACACACACGCACACACACACACACACACACACACAGGAGCAGCAGCTCTAATTGGCTGAGAGCTAAATATCTTCTTATCTTACTGGGTGTAAATGAATCTGTCCATTTTTTAAATGTCGAAATTTAACATTTGGTTTCTATTTTTTCAGATATTATTTCCGTCAAATTCATTTGAATCAACAGAAGAAGAAAATCAGTGTGTAGTTCAAACTTTGTGCGTCTTTGTGTTTTTCTGCTGTAGTTGTGCTTTTCTTTTCATTCCAGATGAATTCCACTCAATTTCCTTTTCAAACCTTGTAGGTGTTGAGTGAGCTGCAGCGCCCCCTGGCTACAAGTTTCATACTGTGACTCTGCCGACCGAGGTAAAAAACCAACAAACTCTGACACTTTGCTGAGGACCTCCTGGAGGAGCTGAAGGTGCAGAACCTTCTCAGGCCTCTCTGAGGAGGAACTTGCGGCTGTCGGTCCTCTGCTGCCCCCTGCTGGTCACACAGGCCTCTTACACCGCCGTTCGTCTCTTCAGCACATATTTAATTTTTTAATGGCTCTATAAACGTCACTGATGAGACGATTTTATGATTCCTGCAGTTAAAATTTCTTAATTCCAAATCTGCAAAAAGCTTCTGATCAATGAAGACAGAGTTGATTAAAATGATTTCAAAATTGACCCGTTTGAGAAAAGCTGCACTGTGGCATTGTTTGCATGTTGTTTTAGCTCTCAGTGGCTTCATTTCGCATTTTTCTTAAAAGCTTCGTTTAGTGGTCCACTGTGGTCAATGGGACACTGAACATCCGCTTTGTGTGCCCGAGTTTTAAGAGGATCAGGTGCGGACATTTTAGCATTTAAATTATTATGGCTTATTAGCATAGGTACGTAGTACCTCACCTGTCCGTTCTTTTTACAGTGCTTCCTGAACACCTCACCAGCACACTACAGCCGCCTGCGAGCACAAAGCTGCGCAGAGCCTCCTCGTTGTTCTCCTCACCTGGAGGACGCTTGGTGATCAAGACCTGTGGCCCAAAACTCGGTCCTATAAGATAAGTGCAGGAACACTGCCGCTTTGCCCGCACTTGATTGTGCTAGTCGCCCCGTACAGACGGTGGACGGTGCATGTTGCTTCCGTCCCGCCTTGGTTTTACTTGTTGTTTTTCCGTTCTCGTTGTGTTTTTCTTCGTTTGCTTACGTCGCCACTGCTGACCCTCAGACAGCAGACGTTACACTATCAAGTCGCCGGTCCAGCCACAGTGGTGTGCGTGCGTGTATGCGTGTGCGTGGTTGGTGGGAACTTGGTTGGTGTGTGTGTGTGTGTGTGTGTGTGTGTGTGTGTGTGTGTGTGTGTGTGTAATTGCATTGTTTGTTTGTTTTTCTTGCTATTTCAGTACATGTGACAGATTTTAGGGAACTTTTAGTAACCAACTGTTTATCTTTTCTTTTGTAGTCGCTGAGAGCTGCTGGTGGTGGCGGTGTCCCGGGTGGTGGGCCCCTTCGAGTGCTGTGACCCGGGATTGTGGTTGTTTTCTTCTTTTTTTTTGCACTTCACTTTCTTTGCAGGTGTGTCACGTGTGAGTGGGGTGTTCCTTGTTTTCTTTGGTTCCTCCCCTGTTTGGCCCCCTCATCGGTAAGCCTCAGTTTCTACACCAAGAATAAGGAGCTCAGTAGCTCTGTTTTAAGTGTTGGTCTGTTTGTTCCTTTTATTTTTAAATGTTGAATAAAAGTTGGTTTGATATTTTAAACATTCTGAACCACGTCTCCTACTCCTTCCTCGTAGAACTTACCTGTGTGCCTAATTATTACTTTTGTGTTTAGTAGAACTCCCTGGGTGAAATTCCCAGAGTGGCGTTGTCGGTTCCTTTTCATTTTGTTAAATTCCCAATATTAAATCTTGCTTTATCAGATAGCCATAACCACTCTCATCGCCACAGGATATTTGAGTCAACTGAGTCAAACTGTCGTGTCTACTTCCCAGTCTCAATAAACATGTTCACTACTGCTTTGTGCGAGCTTCTTAAATGGAGGTTTGTTGGGGTTTTTCCCTTTTTAGAAGCAAGCCACATATTTTGTGTCTTTCCACCACAAGACATTGGCTTTTGTCACTCTCTTCGTCGTATTGGGAAACAGTGGCATATCGGACTTTCCCGCCGCGAGGCGCTCGTCAACATACTGCTGTGAAAGAGGGGTGACGTCACAGAACGCGAGGTGCATTTAGGTGCTGCTGCGTAAAACGCAAACATTTTCCTGGGCAAATATTCATTTGACAGACGTAAACAAAGTGAAATATGACTTCAATTTAAGTTTGTTTTAGTTTGTTTTTATAAACACACAAAAAAGTTTGAGTTAGTTATCGTTTTTGAAAAAAGTTCTTGACTTCTACTTTAGAGATATTGATGACGAGTTGTTGTATATAAACGGTGTGACTATGTGGTTCGGCAAGCAGTGGTGCTGTCTGTACATAGCTTAGCAAACGGCTAGCGCTAGCACCCCCTTTCAATGCCAGAGTGAAAAGATCCACACGGAGTGTTATGACCCACGGGTGGGTCTAGGTGCCTCTATCTTTGTGTCTGTGTGTGTGTCTGGATGTCGGCTGCTGATTGGACGCGCCACGGCTGAGAAGGAGGAGCAGTCGAGCCAGCCTGACAGTCGTCCCTCCTCCGCTCCCAACTCTGCAGTTAGTCACTTCTGAAATGGTGTTAGAGCACGCAGCCGTAGGTAGTGATGGCCGATCGAGGCTTTGTTGAAGCTTCGACACTTGTTTCAAAAAATGGTTCATTACTTGAGGCTTCAATGACACAGTGCTCGAGGAGGTCATCTAGTGCTCAATAAAATGAAGTGCAATGGAAACGTGTTCATTGTTTCATAGGTTGTTTGGGATTTGATTCGCCATGCATTCTTGTTGGACAACACTACATTCTTGTATGGTTCAATGCTGACACAATAAAATAAAAATGAAAAATAAAGACAATGTCTCTTTTTTGGCACGACTGATTGTAGTAGACTATAACTCTATACTTAGCCTGACAGTTTGTGCAATGACTTATATTATATCCTAAAACAAGACTAAATAGCCCATAGTTTAAAAATATGTTCAATAGTAAGTGTTCAGTGGGTCAGATGTCAAATGTGATCTATTTAAAATGTAGAATAGATGAGCTAAATAACACATATATAATACACATTGATGGGAATTGAACCGTCGCCTCAGTCTTGCAAGTCCAAGATTGTCATAATGTACCACAAACCCAAATCACACTCCCTTTTTTTCATCGAAGCTGTTTGAGTAGCGTTAGCACACCGTGATTCCTCATCAACTACAGGCCTACACTTCAAATAATTATGAGAAAAATCCAACGTAAAGAGAGCACTTCCATTAGGAAATAGTCAACATGAAATTTCGTCCTCTACTGACACCTGCTGGTCAAATTGAATCGTTGCAAATATTGTGAACAAGTTGTCATCTAATTCTAATCCTAAACAATATGGCCATTCGAAGTGAAGTATTAAGACAATTAATCAGGTTTGTACTGCTTGATTGAACACATTCATCCCGTTCCAGTGCACTAAAACCCACTTCCCTTCAGGACCGTGTCAGCGAAGCCAAAACTTCCTTGAGTGACGCTGTTTCCCAGCATGCAATGCGAGCTAGCGATTCACAATACTATTTCATCACAAACATGGATGTAAAAAATAAAAAGGGACGAAAAATGAAACTTCAGGAACACCAACCAATACAATGCAATACAAGCAGAACTGGGCCGAAGTTTTATATTATGTACACCATAATACAGCCTTCTGGTGGACAAGCCATACTATTTAATCCGTGTCCTCCTATGGTATTTCCGTGGGAGGAAGCTCATCGTAGAGGTCACGTGCTGGATGCTCCGTCGCTCCACCAATCGTTGCGGTTGAGTTCGCGAGTGAATGGAAAAGTGAACAGTCGTAACAGAAGCTTGCTGCTGGACATAATGCGCTACAAGTGGATGTGATGCTCACTGAACCCAATTCTGATCACTTTTCTTGTTTTGTATGAGCATTTAAAAAAAAACAACAACATAATAATAATATGGATTATGACCATGTATGTTTTGGAGTTATATATATATATAGTATGTGTAACTTTAACTAACTTATCTATTTCTATCCATCTATCAAACTTACTATCTAGGGATCTTGATATTGTGTTGGCAGATGCATTATCACGTGTACATGTGGACTAGCTGCGAAATTCTTATTTCGGGGGAACTGAGGGTTTTCTTGTTTAGTTTTGTTTGTCGGTATGTTAATAGGGTTTGGTTCTTAAGGGAGGGGGTGTTATGACCCACGGGTGGGTCTAGGTGCCTCTATGTTTGTGTCTGTGTGTGTGTGTGAGAGTGGATGACGCCTTGCAGGTGCGGTCCTGGATGTTGGCTGCTGATTGGACGCGCCACGGCTGAGAAGGAGGAGCAGTCGAGCCAGCCTGACGGTCATCCCTCCTCTGCTCCCAACTCTGCAGTTAGTCACTTCTGAAATGGTGTTAGAGCACGCAGCCGTAGGGGTGGGCTGCCATTTTCTTTGTCCCCTCTTTTCTCCTGTTTATTAAGTATGTAGGGAGGTTAGCCTTTCTGTATTTGGCTTCTCTTTCTTTCTTTAGTTAGTTCTTAAGGCGAGCTAGTTGGAGTTTGGTTTATTATTTTGGCCTGGGCCCACCCTGAAGCCTTTGCTGCCCACCGGTTAAGTTGTTTTGTTTATTTCATTTACTGATTCATAAATGTTTTTGTTGAAAACCGCCAACTGCCGTGAGAAATTAATGAGGCTTGGGAGTGGGGGAAGGTGTCCCACACGTTGCGTCTCGGTCCCCCGAGACGGGACATAACACGGAGTTTTCACCGTGACAGCAGGTTGAGCTCCTATCGTTTTACAAGTGACGTTGTCACGTTAGCCTGTTCCATCCCTGCTAAATTCTTTAAAGAACTACCGTTAGTAAACTTTTAAATTATAATACACTCTACACTAATTGTAATTTCCTGCCCGTGGTTCTATATTGCAACAGTTGACGGCTCATATCAGCAGATAAGCAGCAACAATCTGGGCATTGCGGGTGATTCCTAAATATGTAATTTCTTATTAATTAGCCCATAAGTGTTGTCCACCAGTGTGACACCAAATGCTTGTTGCTGACAGCAGTGAAGAAATGACACTCTAGTGGTTCTGCACATTAGTATAAATAGAGTGATTCTCTATCATTACATGACAGGACGGCGGCACTCTGACAGATTCCATGAACCTGGAGACTGATGATCCAGACTCCAGATGAGCCAACAGGCCACAGTGGAAACGGGTCAGAGCATGGACTGGCTGCTGAAAGGATCCAGGTAGGTGGCGCTGTCATCCCAAGTTGTGTGGTGTGGAGGATCAGGGCCAAAGTTCCAGATGTTCACAGACGTGACTGTGGATTCAGGAGGAGTGTTTGAAGGCTGGACTCCCAACAGTGATTGGCTGCTGAGGACCTCTCAATCACAATCAGGTTTTTTAGTGGCTGTGAGATTGAAAGTGAGATTGCATTGTCCAGGTAGGAGGTCAGCCATGTTTCACCTCCAGTCAACACGCAGTGGTTCACATGAAGGTCCAAGAGGCCTACAGACCTACACTGAGTCTGGAAGTGGCAGTACAGTTGGATCATTGTCTTTGTTGTGTTGTTTGGTCATTGTGATCCAATGTAATGTGAGAGAAGGACGAGTGCAGTTATATTGGAGTGAGTTATTTAGAGTGGAATAGAAGTTATAATGCAGAGTCTGTTTTTATGAAATGTTCTATCACCTGGCATCCATCCATCCATCCATCCATCCATCCATCCATCCATCCATCCATCTTCTACTGCCGTATCCGGAGTCAGGTCTCGGGGGCAGCAGCCTCAGCAGAGACCCCCAGACTTCCCTGGACCCAGTCACCTCCACCAGCTCCTCCAGTGGGATCCCAAGGCTTCCCAGTCCAGCCCAGAGACCTGGTCCCTCCAGCAGGGTCTCCTCCTGGTGGGACATGCCTGGAACACCTCCCCAGGGAGGCATCCTAAACAAGACCCCGAGATGCTGGAACTCCTCCCCCTGAGGCAGGGCCTCCCCACCAACCCAGAGAGGGCAAACCACCTCATATCCAGCATTGATTTATCTGTTGGTGATTAATTATAATGTATCATTTATTTTATTTAAATTATATTTGAACTGAATTGGATTTGTTTGTAAAAGTGAGATTTATTTTCATTGATTCATGTGGTTTATGTTGAGACCTAGTGGAGAAGTGGGTATGGCCTACAGAAGGTTTGAGTACACAAGTTATTCAGATATGGAGAATCCCCATGGCAGGACTTCAGGAGATATATAATCAAAGTGTTAAAGCAGCAGAAATGAAACGTCAGTTGAGGTCAAGGTCACACAGGTTGTGATGGATTTTATTGTCAGAATATTGAATCATTGAATGAATATTGAATATAATGTTTGAGCTCGTAACAAAGTTAGGATGATATAACACAATCACATAAAATAAATGATCTGGTTTCCTTCTGATTCATTGACGTCCTTCTGAAATCTCCACACAAACATCTGGCAAGCATCAAAACCATGAATTATTTTGAGGGAAACTTCTTTTGTCTTACTTATGATTCAATAATGATTTGAGTTCCCATCACAGGTGTTGTGAATCACTTTATCTTTTCCACATGATTTCCTTATTTAAGATCATGACGCAGAAATAAAGTCTCTTGAAAAGTATTTTTCACCTCCAAAATGAAGATGTTATAGAAGTCTGAAGTGAGAGCAGAGCAGTGTGTTGTTGATGTGTGGAACCTTCATGCTGAGATGTTCCAGCCGTGGATGATGAGAGCAGAAGCAGTGGTTGTGTTGCTGCTGCCTTCACTGAGCAGCTGCTCCAAGTCCTGCTTCTTCCACTGAGGATTCAGCTCCACCAGTGGCTTCTGGGACGTCTCTCCCAGTAACCACAGCAGCTTGTAGGGAGAAGCAGTCCGCCAGCCACCAGGCTCCACTGGGGTCAAAGGTCGTGACATGCCCACACAGTGTTGGTGCCTGCAGCTTGCTGTTTGGCTCCACTGGTTGTAGTTCTGTCAGCCACCACTAGATGGAGCTCTCCTCTTCACTCTCCTCATCCTCACCACCACCTGCAAAGATAAGAAGAGACAGCAGGAGTCAGGACTCACCGTCCTTGAACGCATCATCACAGAGACGTTGACTGTTGATGGAGATGATGGAGTGACTGGTGAGAAGAAGCAGACTCTCAGTCACATGTCAAGTGTGGAACATCAGAAGGTCATGTGACCATGGAGTGTTGGACTGATACTGAGGCCTGATGAAGATGAACTGATCAATAATTGAGGGGTGAACTGAGAGAAGAAGCAGTTTGGCAGCAGATGTTGGATGAATGAGGAGCAGCTGGACGTCACCATCCTCCTCTCACACTGTGACTGGGAACACTGGACCTCTGCTGTGGGATCAACTGGCTTTGGTGCTGGAACCATCATCCAATGGTTCCAAACCAGTACTAACCTCACACTCTCCAGTTGATGGTCACTGCTGTGGACAAGATCCATCAGTGGCTTCACTGATGACTCCTTCAGGGGGTTCATATTCAGGTCCAGCTCTCTGAGGTGGGAGGGGTTGGACTTCAGAGCCGAGAGCAGCCAATCACAGCTGAGCTCTGACAAACTGCAGTCAATCAACCTGAATAGAGAATAAATGATGGAGAGTTTATAATGATGGAGCATTTTTCCAGGGTGTCATCACTCTGAAAATCAAAGTGAAACGTCGCCTTCAGAATCTGACACTACAGAAAATGTCACCTTGAAATTAAATCCTCAGTCCAAAACTAATGTGTGTTGAAATGATGTTTGGTCACATGACCACTGATTACCTTGAGCCTCCCCTTAAAAATATCAACAGTCTCTGCGGCCCTGAGGCTCTCTGGCAAGCTGTTCCACCGAGTAGGGCCGTAAGGGCTGAAAGCAGCCTCACCATGGGTTTTTTTTTGACTCGGGGAACAGTTAACAGGCCAGTGCCAGAAGACCTAGGATATGACGAAAGCAGGTCAGTTAGATAAGATGGGCCAAGACCGTTGAGACATTTAAAAACTAATAAGAGAACCTTAAAATCAATCCTGAAGCGGACGGGGAGCCAAAGCAGCGACTTTAAAAGCGGTGTAATGTGTTCCCTTCCTCTGGTCCTAGTCAGCACACGTGCGACTGAGTTTTGTAGTATTTGTAGACTGTAAACACTCTTTTTGGGAAGACCAGAGAGCAGGGCATTGCAATAATCTAGTCTACAAGAAATAAAAGCATGCATTAGCACCTCCGTGTTGGCCTGAGAGAGGAACGGGCGGATTCTGGCTATTTTCTTTAGATGATAAAAACCTAACTTTGTAATATTTTTTATATGTGGAACAAAGGTGAGCTCAGAATCAAAAACAACGCCCAGATTCTTTACAAATTGCGAGGGTTTAAAATCCCCACGTTTTGGTAAAAGTTCCTCTCTCCGGCCTTCAGGACCAATAACTAAAACCTCAGTTTTGTCCTGGTTAAGCTGTAGGAAATTCTCTGCCATCCATGATTTGATATCTAAAATACAGTTTAAAAGGGCATCAACTGGCGCTGTGTCATCAGGAGACACGGCAATGTACATTTGTGTATCATCAGCATAGCTGTGGAAGCTGATGCCGTGTTTCCTTACGACGTCCCCCAAGGGAAGCATGTACAGATTAAAAAGAACCGGACCTAAAATTGACCCTTGGGGGACCCCACATCTAATTTCATGCATTCTGGAGGAGCACGTATCCATACTTACAAAGAAACATCGATCTGTGAGATAAGAACGAAACCAGTTAAAAACAGTACCTGACAGGCCCACCAGGTTTCTGAGTCTATTTAATAAAATATGGTGATCTACTGTATCAAAAGCAGCGCTTTGATCCAGTAGCACCAAGACTGTCAGGTTCTGAGAGTCTGCGTTACACCTGAAATCATTGACGATCTTTAAAAGGGCTGTCTCAGTACTGTGGTTCTTTCTAAAACCAGATTGATAATTCTCTAAAATCCATCCATTTTCCATACCCGCTTAGTCCCGAGGTCAGGGTCACGGGGGTCTGCTGGAGCCTATCCCAGCTGTCTTAGGGCGAAGGCAGGGGACACCTTGGACAAGTCGCCAGTTCATCGCAGGGCCACATAGAAACAGACAACCATTCACACTCACACGCACACCTATGGACAATTTAGAATGTTCAATTGACCTCACATGCATGTTTTTGGAGTGTGGGAGGAAGCCGGAGAACCCGGAGAGAACCCACGCAGACACAGGGAGAACATGCAAACTCCACACAGAAAAGTCCCAGGTCCGGGCCCCGGAATTGAACCCACAACCTTCTTGCTGTGAGGCAGCAGCGCTAACCACTGTGCCACCGTGTCGCCCATTCTCTAAAATATTGTTTGTATTTAAAAAGTAATTTACTTGGTTAAAAAACTGTTTTTCTAAAATCTTACTTAAAAATGGTAAGTTGGATACAGGTCGGTAGTTATTAAAAATGTTTGGATCCAAGTTGCTCCTCTTCAAAAGGGGCCTCACCACCGCCGTTCTAGAGGCAGCAGGGAAAACACCCGTCTGAAGAGAGCAATTGACAATATATAAAATCTGCTCGTCAAAGAACCCATAAAGTGACTTTAGAGTGACGTGGGAATTGGGTCTAAAAGGCAGGCTGTGGGCTTTACTTGGGAGAAAACTCGACCAAGTGTCCTTGCATCAACTAGAGCAAAACTCTCCAGTGTTTCCTCAGATAAAAGTGGTTGTCCAGATGTGTAGAAAAATTGATTTTGATTAATTAAAATACTGGACCTAATGACATCAATTTTACTTACAGAGTGGTCTGCAAAATCCTCACAGAGGGCATCTGTTGGTGTCTGTACGTCCTGATTAAAATTTGTATTGGTTAAAAGATTGAAGGTAGAGAAAAGAAATCAAGGGTTTTTGCTATTGTTTGTGATGAGGTTGGAGAAATGGGTTATTCTTGCCTCTTTGACAGTTTTATTGTAAGATTTGAGTAGATGACGAAATGTTTCATAATGGACAGTGTTACGAGAGTTAACCACTAGATGGCAGCCAAGTTCCATGCAATATGCAGAGACATCTAGTGCGAGTTGATGACGTTGGCTTCCGGGTGTTTTACCTGATGAGCACTGTTCTAACCATAGATATATACAGAAGGCGAGATGTCTTATCCGCGCTGCTGGCCAATGGAATGGAACGTCCGCACTGGCGGCCATCTTGCCACAGTCACCTCGCTCCGCCCCTCTCACTCATAACTATGTATTCTTATTGTGCATGTTCTTTTAAATAGCCCTAAATTGCTCTATTTTCAACCGAATTTCGAGCGGTTTGGTTTGTTACAAAGGTTATAAGCATAGTTATGATACTGCATACTTATTAATGATTTATAACCATAGGCTTTCATGTGAAAATAGCAAAAACACGCACACACCCGTATTTAATAAAAACATATATGCTAAATGCTAAACTAAACAAACCAGCACTAAATCGTAACATTAATCAAACAGCTCCAACAATATCTTACAGATAAAATGTGATCCTACAAGCTTTTGTTTGTGGACAGCGACGATTGCTGCAACCATAAGCACCATAAGAAGTTCGGCATTTTTTCAGTCATCGATTTCCTGTAGAAACCATAATGCATGATGCTGTAGCAAAGCAATCCAATTGTAAATCATTTGCGAATTAAGTTAAATGATATAGAAAAAAAGCTATTCTGTCTCTCCATATGTCAAATTGCTTGTTTTATTTACACCTACCGATCCTAATCCCTTTTATCACAACAAGAAAAAAGACGGCCTGTAATCTCAGGTTGTCACCGTTCGACTCTGAATCAAACAGGTGGGGGATGAGATATCAGCAGCTCTAGTTCATTGATCACCGTGTCTCTGCTGCATGAACTGATGAGACTGCGTTCATGCAGCAGCAACGTTATAGGAAACGCACCTCAGCGAATAACTACAACCGACACCACAAATATTGTATGTGAACAAAATAGTAGTTTGTCCTGAAATAGCTGTTGGCTTAACTTAACTTAAGAAATGAAAATCGTAGTGGTCTCAGTCGTATTAACTTGTGCAGATAGGCTGCCATAGCACCATTGTGTTTTTTTTCTAATAGAAAGCTGCACTCTCAACATGTTCAACCATCCAGAATTATTAATACGTTATGAACGTTTGTAAGAAAGCAAACCGTGTGCAAAGCCGTCAAGTTTTCAGCGAGATCAGAGTGTTAATGTTTGTTCAGATCACTCACGTTCCCTCACATTCACTACATCAGACCGTGACTGCCTGACTGTGGAAAGATGGCGGCCAGTGCGGACGTTGGATTCTGCGCCGTGAGACATCTAGCCTTCTGTATATATCTATGGTTATAACTAGCGGCCATACAATAAAAGTAGCGTATCTACAAAGATTGCATGACTGTATAAAAGAAAGAACGAAACATGGTGTCAGAAGCGGAAACTTAACGCCGCGGCTGAAGACAGAACAACAAGGCGCTATAAAGGCTGGACGTTTTTTCAATGGAGCTAAACTGCTAAGCTAATACCTGACAAACCATGGCTTTTTCGATTCCTGTACCAGACGCAATGGACATGAAGGGCGACGTATATAACAACTGGACATTCTTTAGAGCACAATGGGAAAACTATGAGATAACAACGGAACTGGACAAAAAAGAAGCAAAAGTAAGAGTAGCCACCCTGCTTACAGTAATGGGCAAAGAATGTCACATAATACAAAGACATCTTCACATGTCAGCGGAGGACAGAGACAATCCACAGAAGAATCTGGATGCACTACAAAAACACTTTGAACCTTCCAGAAATGTAATCTACGAGTGCTACGTATTTAACACTGCACAGCAGAGTCAACATGAGTCAACAGAGCAATATGTTGCAAACCTGAGAAAGCTAGCAGACAAATGTGCATTTGGTCCCCTGCGAGATGAATTGATCCGTGACAGATTAGTGCTTGTGACTAAAAATGCAAGTACACAAGCACTCATGTTACGTGAATCAGAACTCACACTTGCCAAAGCAATAGACATGTTTAGAGTCAGCGAACTAGCACAAATTCAAAATAAGATAATAACTGGTGTGGAACAGGAGAATGTACACTTTGCACATGACAAACGCTCAGAGATGCGCCCCTCATTTGCACCTCAGCATAATTACAAAGAGCATATGGGACATGCAAACAAAGATAAACGCCCAAATAATAACCTCTGTTGTTACTGTGGAGCAGTGCATGACAGAATGAAATGCCCTGCATTTGGCGTCATCTGCAAAGCCTGTGGAAAGAAAAACCACTTGCCACTGCAAGAGTGTGCAAACAAGCCCAGCGCAAGACACGGGTGAACTTTCTTGGAGAAGACAGAGTAGAGGAGGAAGAAGAAATGGAAGAGGTGTGGTTCCTATCAAACATAAACGCTATTGAACAGGGAAACAAGAAATGGCTTGTCAACCTCAAAGTAACACCGTACATGACTGAACCAGTATCATATGACCCTAGCCATACAATCACATGTCAATTGGAAACAGGAGCCACAACCAACGCCATAAGCTTCAGAGATCTACAGCTCATCACACAAGATGGTAATCCAGACATACCAGCCAGCAAAGCCACCATTAAACTGTATGATGGGTCACAAGTGAAACTAGCTGGGTTGTGTCACCTCAAAGCTGACCATGATGGACAAACACACGACCTGAAGTTTCAAGTTATACACACGTCACAAATGCCTCTGCTTTCTGCAAAAACATGCAAAAGACTCAACTTGCTATTTCATACACCACACAGATATGTCATCTACAACGGTCTCACGCAGCACAACAGGGACAGATATGCAATTCACAACCACCACAGAGGACATCATCTCAAAATACAACAACGTGTTTGAAGGCCTTGGCTGTCTTCCTGGTGAACTACACCTCGAGGTGGACCCCGACATTAGGCCTGTGCATCAGGTGCCACGACGAATTCCCATTCCGCTCAAACACAAAGTCACTGAAGCCATACGATCCATGGAGAAGAATGGCATCATCAAAAGAGTCACAGAGCCAACACAATGGATCAGCAACATGGTTGTCATAGAAAAGCCAGGAAAGCTGCACACCTGCATTGATCCCAGCGCACTCAATAAAGCTCTACGGCGGTCACACTACCAGATGCCAACAATAGAGGAGATACTTCCAGACATTGCAAAAGCAAAAGTATTCTCCGTGCTTGATGCCAAAGATGGCTACTGGCAAGTCAAACTTGAAGAAGAGAGCAGTTATCTGACCACCTTTTGGACCCCGCTTGGCAGATTCGGGTGGCTAAGGATGCCTTTCGGCATAAAACCAGCTGCAGAAGAATATCAACGCAGGCAACATGAGGTGTTGCAAGGCCTGACCGGTGTAAGTGTCATTGCAGACGACATTCTTCTCTACGGCTGTGGAGACACTTCAGAAGAGGCACTAACTGACCATGACAGTAACCTGACTGCCTTGCTGCAGAGGGCCAGGGAGGTCAATCTAAAGCTCAATAAAAAGAAGCTGAAACTAAAACTATCCAGTGTCCAATACATGGGACATCTTCTCGCCACAGAGGGCCTTCGCCCTGACCCAGAGAAGGTGGCAGCGTTTCAACACATGCAAACACCCACTGATGTTAAATCGCTACAGAGATTCCTGGGGTTTGTAAATTATCTTGCCAAATTTCTTCCTCATCTCTCAGATGTGTGCGAGCCTCTCCAACGCCTGACAGATAAGGACGTGGAGTGGACATGGCTATCACAACATGAATCTGCCGTTGACACTGTGAAGCAATTAATCACATGCCACCCAGTACTCAAGTACTACAACCTGCAGGAAGAAGTCACACTACAGTGTGACGCCAGCGAGACAGGCCTAGGTGCAGCTCTTCTTCAGAATGGGCAACATGTTGCATTCGCCTACTGAACAGAGATATGCGCAAAGGTGGTGTACAAGCAAGGGAAGGATCTTCATGTGGCAGATTTTCTGTCGAGGACTTAACAGCCAAACACACAGCATGCCCACATGCAAACACCTGCCACCATCTATGCCATGGGCCTCACCACCGAAGACCTACAACAAGTCGACCACCTCGCAGACACGAATATTTCAACAGCTACACTGGAGTCCATTAGAACTGCCACAATCAAAGATCCACTATGTTGTGCACTCCAGACTTACATATTGAAAGGGTGGCCCACAGCTACACAAGCAGTAGCTCCAGAACTGCGACCTTTCTACTACTCTGACTACTGGGAACTAGATGAACTTTCAGACACAACTAGTGATGTTCTCTCTGACACGGGGCTTCGAACCACGCCCCACAACTCGGTAGGGTTTGTTTCTGAAGCACTGCTCCGGAGCTTGCTTCAAATCACGTGACTGATGACGTTTGAACCACTTCACTGCTTCATTCAGACTGAATCAGCTGGCTGGTTTGGTTCAGTGGGCGAGGCTTTGAAAGACTGGCAGGTCTCAGTTGAGTTTAAAATGGATGAAACGGCGCAATGCGTTGCCTATCTGGTCGATACCTTTTGGATTGATTTGATCAGCTTTCGTATTGCTTTCGGTTTGCTTTCTTATTGCTCTGCAACGGAACCAACCAGGAAGAGATCTCAAGTCTGGGAGCATTTTGAAATCGTGCCACCGAACAAGGTCATTTGTTACAAGCGTATTACTCAACTTATTCATACAATAACAAATAAAAGCCCTGAAAATGCTGAGTCAGCTGTGCGCCGGTTAAAATCTGAGTGTGCGGCATTGTTGCGGAATGTACCGCATGAAGAGGAGCCGCCATCTACTTCGAGAGCACAGCCAGAACCAGCTGCATCTTCCCAAGGTACAAAAATTATAGAATTTGGATCAATAGACTTTATTTGTATTTTTTCATGTACGGACTAAACTTTATCTAATGTTTCATTTTCAGCCATTGACCTGTGGAAGCTGTTGGACCGGGACACTGAAGAAGCGAGGGCATCCAGCAATGCTACTGCTGATGCCATAGTGGAGGTGCAGTGTTATCACAGGACCCTCTGGTGTACTGGATGACACACAAAGCTGTATACCCAAACCTATACAAGCTAGCAAATGAGTACCTGCCTGGCAACACCAGCATCCTCTGTGGCCTGCGAGAGGGTGTTTTTGAAAGCTGGGGAAATAGTTTCCGAAAAGAGAAACACCCAAGCACCTTAAGCCCATACACCCCATCTGTACATAAAATATATAGAAAAAAGAAAAAGGAAAAAATGTATGTATATATATATATATATATATATGTACATTCCCTAGTGGAAGATGACTGGGACAACAGTCAAACAGACAGCAGACTCGAGCACATAGTTGGTGACAGAAAGGGCCTTCAGAACTAGAACGGGCTCCAGTGTTGACTGATGTGCCAAGTGTCCCCCAATCTGGACATTTAGGCCTCAAGCAGACCAGAACCAGATCCAACATAAAACCTCCTGAGAGGTACCGCAAAGACTTTGTTGTTTAAACTTTCTGAAGAAGGAATGTCATCTCTTGTTTATTTCTGTGCCACTTTGTTCATGTGGACTGTTCATTTTTTTCTAATGTTTAGGAGAGTGAACTAATCATTTCTGTTTAACCTGTAGCCAGCTATTGTTGTTGCTGGCCACGTAACTCTCATCCGGTCACTATTGTCCATTTTCAACTGCTTTCTTTCCATATGTTAAAGGAGATGTTACGAAAGTTAACCACTAGATGGCAGCCAAGTTCCATGCAATATGCAGAGACATCTGGTGCGAGTTGATGACGTTGGCTTCCGGGTGTTTTACCTGATGAGCACTGTTATAACTTGCGGACATACAATAAAAGTAGCGTATCTACAAAGATTGCCTGACTGTATAAAAGAAAGAACGAAACAAGGACAGGAGTTGGGGAAAGAACACCTCACCCCATCAACAACCACAGAATCAACGAGGCAAACGTCCCTGTCACTGTCCCGCCACAAGGGGCGAAACGTCAATGAATGGTAGTTCATGGTTGATGACCCTGCAGCTGACCCGTGGGCACCGAAAGAAGTGCGACAGGCAGCAATGCCAAGCAGGAAATGTCTCCTACCTGTACATTTACAGTAAGTCATAAAATAGCTATATTGCATTTATTTTTCAGTGTTTTTAGAGTCCTTTCATTAAAAAGCTAAATACCATGAAGACACATATTTTGTGGAAACACACCCACTCCCACATTCAGGTGGAGGTCCTCCACCCCCGCGAGATGTCCCGGTGTTGAAACTGTAGGAGGCGGCGACTCTCACTGGAAGTGTCGGGACTGTTCTTCGCTGTAGGGGAGCGCTCCTCGTGGAGCAACTCTACTTCCGGTGTAGGGAATGCGTTATGCAGCGTTTTCTTGCTTTGCATCGCTCCTCTGATGAAGTGAATGTTTTTATGTCCTGCAGCGTGTTGTTTTTTTGTTTTGTTTTTTTGCGTTTGCACCACGATCCTTTTTTTGTACCGTTTTAAACTTGTATTTGTGTTTGTGACTTTGCGTCGTTTCCGTGCTCAAATACGCGATTGTCCCGTATTTGGCAACTAAAAAAGATGTCCCGTAATGAACTAAGACGGGACGCACTTGACTTTGTCTCCACTCCGCCGCTCCGGCAACCCCAGTGTCCACGCTGAGAACTCTGTCCTCCGCAGTTCTTGGCATTTTGGCTCGCATTCCCAGAGGTGGGCAATGGGCATTCATTGCTGAATGTTTTAAAAAGCTTCTGGCGCGTGGTGGTGGGGTTTAAAGCGGGTGCACTGGGCTTGGACATTAGCGCAGCCGGAGGAAGAACCCTGGTTGCGGGTGCCCGTTCATCGGCAGGTGGTGCTGTGTGTAATGTCTTCCTATTACTCAAGTTAGTATCAATATACTAAATCACATTAAATGAAAAGACAGCCGACCAACACCGATGTAGTTACGTACTCCATGCTTTATTCTTGTTGTAGAGAGAGAGGGTGTACCTGAACCCTGCACGTAGTTGTGCGTTTACCGCCCCCCCCTGGTGGTATGGCTGACTAATTACACCAATACATCACAACTCCTCCCCTCTTATTCAAACGCAGGCAAACGAACAGCTGCCAATACGGGGCATCATTGAATCAACCCGATATTTCCATCATCTGAACCTGGCCATGTACATTATTTAACGTTAACTTTTTTTTTTATTTATTTATTTTTATAGATGTCAACAACCAAAGCAAGCTAACTTAGGCTAGGGGGTAGACTGCCCCATTGCTAGAGTGTGTCAAGGGATTATTGTGCCCTTATCTTCAGACAACACTCACTAACTTAACACAGGAACCCAAACATTCACTTGTTCACAAAGTCAGTTTATCCGGTGGTTTACGGTCCCGCCGAGGGTACCGACTCACAGTCTGTTGGGGTATTTCTGGAGTGACACTGCCGGTTGAATCTGACTGACCCGCTGATGCAGTGAGACACTCGCTGATTGGGTTGTGTATCTCTGGCTTTCCACCTGCATCAGGCAGAGCAGGCAAACTGTCCATGCTGGGTGTCGCTTGCACGTCAGCTGCAGCTTGGATGATGTTAGGGTGACATGCCATCATCTGGTCTGCATGCCGCCTCCACAGGTGTGATGACCCCACATTGACCTGGTAGGATACCGGGCCAGCTTGCGATGTCACTGTTCCAGCCGTCCACTTTTCCTCCCCCTTCCGATAATCTCGGACCAGAACTGGATCGCCCACGCTGAATGTTCTGGCCTTGGAGTGCGCTGCCCTGTAAGCACACTGAACATCTTGAGCTTGCTCAACGACCGCTGCCACACTTGGTTTCAACAGGTCTAGGCGAGTACGGAGCTTGCGGTGAAGAAACAGCATCGCAAGTGTCTCGTGAGTAGTTGTGTGCAGAGTGTTCCTGTATTGGAGCAGGAAGGCATCAAGACGTTTTTGCACAGTTGAGGTCCCCTTCGATGATTTAAGGGAATGTTTGAAAGTCTGCACAAAACGTTCCGCTAAGCCGTTTGTAGCCGGGTGGAAAGGAGCTGAGCGCACATGTTTCACGCCATTTGATGTTAAAAAGTTCGCAAATTCCACCGATGTGAACTGTGGTCCATTGTCACTCACGAGCACTTCAGGCACACCATAGTGACTAAACAGACCCCTAAGTACCTGAATAGTTTTCTCAGATGTGGTTGAGTTCAACACCATGACTTCTGGCCACTTTGAGTGCGCATCCATCACGACCAGGAACATGCGTCCCTCAAAAGGGCCAGCGAAATCAATGTGGATTCGCTGCCACGGAGCTGTGGGCCAGGGCCACGGATGTAATGGTGTTAAACTAGGTGTTTTCTGGATGCGTTGACAGGACACACACATTTTGCACTTTTCTTCAATTTGAGCATCAAGACCCGGCCACCATACATAGCTTCGTGCCATGGCTTTCATCTTGACCATTCCCAGGTGTCCTGTGTGCAGCTCCTCCAGCACCTGGTGACGCAGCTTTGGTGGGACAATCACTCTGTTACCCCACATTATACAGCCTTGCATCAGAGTCAGTTCATTTCTCCGTACTAAATACGGCGAAAGACTCTGGTCAGACGTCTTGGTGGTAGGAAAACGGCCAGTGGAAACCATCTCCATAACTTGAGACAGTATACAGTCAGATCGGGTTTCTCGCCTCACATCCGCACAGCATATTGGCAAACAGTCCAGGTGGTTGATAAGAAACGTGTCAATTGTCCCCTGTTTGTCCTTATGTTGTTCAGGTAAAGGCAAACGGGACAAACCATCAGCATTGCCATGGTCAGCAGCAGGCCGGTACTTGATCGTGTAGTTGTGTGCTGCAAGCAGTATGGAGGGAATCGCCTCGCTGGGACTGAGTATGGTTGTTAGGGGGCGATGATCAGTCAACAAAGTGTGGCGACCATACAGGTAAGAGTGGAAGCGCCTAACTCCAAAGATGATTCCCAGTGCTTCTCGCTCTATCTGAGCATAGTTTTGCTCAGCTTTGCTCAATGTTCTTGATGCAAATGCAATGGGTTTCTCTTCACCACTCGGCAGTTTGTGGGAAATAACAGCTCCCACCCCATATGGTGAAGCGTCGTAGGCAAGGATAACTGGCAATGTGGAATCATAATGGGTTAGAACACTTTTGCTTGCAAGTTGTTCTTTTGCTTTACAAAAGGCATTGTTGCATTCTTTTGACCACTCCCACTTCACCTCCTTATGCAGCAAGGCATTCAATGGATGGAGAACGGTAGACATGTTTGGGACAAAACGTGCGTAGTAGTTAATGAGTCCCAAAAAGGAGCGCAACTGACTTGTGTCGGCTGGCTCAGGAGCGTCCAGTATGGCGCGAATCTTGTCAGGTGACTTATGAAGTCCTTTCGAGTCAATCACGTGTCCAAGATACTCCAGGGAACTCTTGAAAAACTCACACTTTTCTCTTTTTACTCTCAGACCAAACTGGTCCAATCGCTTGAGAACTGCTTTCAGGTTCTCTAAATGGTGAGCGTCATCTCTGCCGGTCACAAGGATGTCGTCCAAAAAGCAATGGACATTGGGGAGTCCCTGCAACACTTGGTCCATGATTTTCTGAAAAATTGCAGGTGCAGACATTATTCCGAAAGGTAATCGGTTAAAACGGAACAGGCCTTTGTGCGTCGTGATGGTGAGATATTTACGCGACTCCTCGCATACGGGCACCTGGAGATAAGCCTGTGAAAGATCCAGCTTGCTGAACCGATGTCCTCCGGAGAGAGAAGCAAAAAGATCCTCAATCCGGGGTATTGGGTAGTGTTCAACACATAGGGCCGGATTGATGGTAACCTTGAAATCTCCGCACATTCTCACACTACCACTCTTTTTAATTACTGGAACAATTGGGGTCGCCCAGTCGCTAAATTGCACTGGAGAGATCACTTCCTGTTGAAGTAATCGATCAATTTCAGCTTCCACCTTGGGCCTCAATGCGTATGGGACCACACGCGCCTGACAGAACTTCGGGTGTTGGCCTGGTTTTAATGTCAGGGACGTTTTAAACCCCTTCAATGTTCCAAGTGTTTCACTGAAAACTTGTACATGACACTTCAAGACATTTTCAAGTGTCTCGTCTGGTTTTGATCCTGTTCTTATTGTTTTTATTTCACGCCAGTTCAATTTAATTTTTCTTAGCCACTCACGGCCAAGGAGTGAGGGTGAATTTCCTTTCACAACATATAATGGCAATCTGATATTCTGCTTATTTAACTCCACCCAAACTTTCAACATGCCTTCAGGTAACAACACTTCTCCTGTGTATGTTTTCAACACCACGTCAGTTTTTTGCAATTGAACATGGGCAAATGTGGTTTTGTACAGTTCCATTGATATCAGGGATACAGCTGCACCAGTGTCGAGTTCCATATCTATGAGATGATCTTCAATTCTGGGTCTGACCATCATCAAAGATGATGCTGCATTTTGCTTTTTAACAGCCATCCCTTTTTCCGTTTCTTCAACCATGGCTGTCACCCTATGCAACGTCAATTCAGTGTCTGAATCAGATGTAGAATCCCTTTCACTTTCAGTAGTCTTGGCATCAACTTTATGAATTTTCCCTCTTTTAGATTTGTCAAACTGTTTCCTCGGTTTCATTTTAGCTTCATGTTTCTCTTTTGAGTACTTTTGGTCTTTCGTTTTATTTCTGCACATACGAGCGATGTGCCCTTTTCTTTTGCAGCTATGGCAGGGCTGCTCTCTGTACTAACAGTCACTTTCTTTATGATTTGACTTGCCACAGCGAAAGCATTTATCTCCCCCTTGTGGTGAAGAGGCGAACATTGTGTGCACTTTTAGGGAGGTTTTAAGATGTTCAGCTTCTCTAGCCACCGTTTCCATTGACATCGAAATGTCCACAGCACGTTGAAAAGTTAATGTTTCCTCAGTTAACATTTTCCTCTGAATACTTTCATTGCTGAGGCCACACACGAATCTATCACGCAAGGCGTCATGCAAATGGATGCCAAAATCGCAATGTTCAGACAGTTTCTTTAAGACCGCCACGTACTGCGCAACGCTCTCTCCCTCTTCCTGATTCCTCTTGTGGAAACGGAATCTCTCGGCGATTATAATCGGCTTCGGTGAGAAGTGGTCATGTAGAACTTTTACGAGGTCCGCGTACTGCTTACTTCCGGGTTTATCCGGAGCCAGTAAACTACGGAGTAGTCCATAGGTTGTAGCTCCGATTACACTTAAAAACACGGCAACCTTCTTCTCTGCTGGGACATCATTTGCTTGGGCAAAATGTTCAAACCTCTCGACGTAGGATGACCATTGCTCCGCGGACTCGTCAAAGGCGTCAATACGTCCGATGATCGCCGCCATTCTCGTAGTCTCTCTCCCGCGCCGATAACAGCTTGGTCACCAATAGCAGCTTCCGCGACGTGGTTCTCCTCCGACTCAACCAGCACCAGTAGGTTCTTTAGACTCGTCGCCAGTTTGTAATGTCTTCCTATTACTTAAGTTAGTATCAATATACTAAATCACATTAAATGAAAAGACAGCCGACCAACACCGATGTAGTTACGTACTCCATGCTTTATTCTTGTTGTAGAGAGAGAGGGTGTACCTGAACCCTGCACGTAGTTGTGCGTTTACCGCGCCCCCCCCTGGTGGTATGGCTGACTAGTTACACCAATACATCATACTGTGTGTGCGTGATGGTTGTGCGTTCACCGCTTGGCTGTTAAAGCCTGGAAACTTTCTCTGCCTTTTGGACTCATATGGTGCAGCTGGAAGAAAAAAAAAAAAATCATCATTCTGAAGGAGTAGCGGTGCGCCGCCTAATAAAAGCTCTAAAATTATTAATTAATACGTTTCTGTTGAATTTTATTTTATGTGCTACATAGATTTCCTTGTGCGCTGAGAATGTGCAAGTAGTGCGCGATTGCGCAAGCAAGCAGCTTAGAGGGAACATTGGTTATGATGCAATAAAGTAAATACACTATGAGTCAGTAAAGTACCCGTTCTCTACTTGTTCTGTAAAATAGTGGTGTGTGTGCGTGTGTGTGTGTGTGTGTGTGTGTGTGTGTGTGTGTGTGCCAGATAAATATCAGCTGTTTCCCACATTGACTGATGTGCTTTTGAAACTTTGATCTTGTCTTCATGGTGTTGACTTTCTAAATGTCTGTGGTGAATACATGGAGATCTTGACAGAAGAGAAATCTACTAACAAGCAGAGACTTTATCTGGATTGTCTTGTTGCTTTATTGCTTCAATTCAACAGTTGATCATTGACTTGACATTGTTATGCAGTATAGACTGATGGTATATTTCATGACTTATTGATTGACTGTTGTCACATTGAGCCAACAAGCAGAATCAAAAGACAAAATTCTCTCACAATATTTACATGCATTCATCTGATTGTTGACAAACGGATCAACAGTCAGAAGGTTGATCAGATGGATGAGTTGTTGAAAGGTCAAAGGTCAGGGCGGAAAGGTCCAGAGTGGAAACAGACCTCAGCTGTGTTTCCACAGTAATAAAGTTGTCATGTGGACTAATGACACATTATTAATCTGCGGGATGAATGGGCTGCAGAGGAGGAGAAAGAACATGGCACAAACATCCAGCAGGTGGACAACAGTCACCAGGAGCACCAACAGGAAGTGGCGTCCAGGCCCCGCCCACCCTGTGATTGACAGCCGGAGACAATGGGTAACAAACGTGAAGACAGAAGAAGAATCAAAGGTGAGAATTCAGCTCAGAGTCTCTCTGACGACTTCAGTCACACTTTCATCAACTCAGCTGAAGAACCTGAAGGAACATAAAGTCCAACATGTAGCGGCTGAGTGAAGGAGGTCTGGACTCTGTGGAGGAGCTCCATGGTTCCAGAGACGCTGTAGAAGGACAGAAGACCTGCTCTGTGGTCCAGGTACACTCGCACTCTGGAGGACCAAGGACCTGAGACACGAGTACTCATGTTGTTGTGACGAAACCAATATTCACCTGGGTAACAATATAAACTCCAGGATTTGTCATTTGCTGTGTCTCAATTCAGGTTCTGCACCCTTGAGGCCGAGTGTCCTCCGTCTGAAGGAAGCGTTCTTAGAGTTCCCAGCCTAGAAGGACGGACCAAACCCCGCCTCCCCGGTAACCACTCGGGACGGTCTAGCCTTCGGCGTATTTCCTCGTTTCGTCACCGCCGTTCCCTCTGGCTGGCCAACCCCGGAAGTGACGTTTCTATAGTATCACGCTAACCATTGGTTAGCCATCTAACGATGCCGTTGAATGTTCAAATAAATAAAATCCTACGTTAAAAACTGGATACTTTATGTGAAACGTCAATATTTAGATTTATATGTCGTGTCTTAACCAGTACATGCCGCTAATTTCAGCTGACTTCCCAGGATCCCACGATGCTTTGCAGCAGCACGCAAAGCATCATGGGATACCCAAGTACGCAAAGGATAGTAGCGGTGTATCCTTGGAATCGGCTAAAACGAGTGTGTATTTACGAGTGCGCATTTTGAGCGTCCTAAACACCCTCGGGAATTGGGACAAGCCTTCGCGCAGTGCGATGACGCAACTTCCTTTCAAAATGCGCACTTCAAGGATGCAGAACCTGAATTGAGACACAGCAATTGAATCCAAATCTACTTTCCTCTGACCTTCCTGCTCTGCCAATGTTCCTGTAGGCCACTGCTACACCAACCCCCTAAAATAAACCACAGAAGTCCCTCCCCCTTCTCCACTCAACCTCCCAGTAACATCGTCCAGTCAGACCTTCTCTACTCAGGACCTGCTTCTTGTCAGTGAATCTGTCTGGATGATCACAATAAGACTGAACTTCCTCCATGAATGTCACTTTTCTGTTCTCCTCAGATAATAACAGACGTTTGTGCACTGTGCAGAACTTGCTGTTTTTCATCTCTCAGCTTGGTCCAGCTGCTGCCACGTCCTCAAAGTATCTCAGAGGACGGATCTCCAGGCTGGAGGAGTCTGGAGACGGACTGAGTGCTGGCAGTGAGGAGAACCTGTGGAGAAACTGGCTGTGGTCCAGTGTGTGTGAGATCTTCTCCAGCTCAGCGTCTCTCCTCTTCAGCTCCATCATCTCCTGCTCCAGCTTCTTCTCAAGCTCTTTGACTCCACTCACTGCTGCCCCCTGTGTGGATCTGACCTGCTGCTGCACCTCAGAGCGTCTTTTCTCCAGCAGACGGATCATCTGGGTGAGGATCTTCTCGCTGTCCTTCACTGCTTTATCAGCAGAGCCGTTGATGGACTCCACCCCCTTCAGGTCTTCCTCTGTGTGCTGGATCTTCTGCTGGATCTTCTGCCTGGTCTCCTCCAGCTCTCTCTGCCTCCCAGGCCTCTGTACTGCTGCTGACACTGTCTGATGACCTTTATGTTCATCCATACAGCATAAAGCACAGATGATCTTCTGATCAGTGCGGCAGAACATCTTCATCACCTCATCATGACGAGGGCAGATGTTCTCCTGGAGCTGCTGGCTGGGTTCCACCAGCTTGTGTCTCTGTAGGGGAGCAGCATCACGATGAGGCTGGAGGTGAGAGTCACAGTAGGAGGCCCGACAGACCAGACAGGACTTGAGGGCCTTCAGTTTCCTCCCAGTGCAGACATCACAGGCCACATCTCCAGCTCCAGCATAGCAGTGATCAGCAGGAGCATCTTGGAGTCCAGTCCCCCCCCCCCCCCCGCAAAGAAACTTGGCACGTTAACTTTGCCGACACGTTAGCGTAGCGCGACAGCGTGCTTCCCCCCCCCCCGTCAACGTTAGCGCAATTTCCAACCAGCACTGCAGAGAGAAAGGCAATATCCAGGTGGAGTGAAAATACATCCCAGTGCCCACCATCACAGGCATACAGACGTAGATAAGATAAATTTACATAAAATACCAGAATGTTTGTCAATTTTTCATTAAAACATATTTTATTTATTTAGTTAGATAAAAATGTTTCCTCCCAGCACAATATGTATTTGTTAATTTAACTCACATTCCTGCCATCATCTTAACACAATTCAGTGTCACTTTTAAGTTGGAAAAGCATAATAATTAAATTACTTAAATGGCACATTTCAAGTAAAACAGTTGCTATTTAGTCTATTTGTGGTGGTATGTGAGTTATACTTCCCATAAAAAGACTTCCTTTTACATCAAGAATATTTAAATTTTTCATAGATGACTCCCAAAGAGACAGACATATTCTGTCAAGTTCTAACCTGAAGACCACTCTGTCTGGTCCAAAAAGAATTATATTGAATTGAGAGCAGCTGTTCTTATTTTCTCTTTTTTGAGAGAGATTTGCTCAGATTTTCAGTTGACCTGTTGATTTGATTTGATTTCTCTGATTAAAATTAAAACAAAGTCTGATATTTAGCAGCTTGTTTAATTCTTATACATAGGTATAAAATACATTTTTTATAATAACATTCACGAGTTTTCGTTGTAAAAGTCATCATTTTCATATACACAAGTTGGACATCTAAAAGTATCGGTATCTGTATTGGTATCGGGATACTAGCCTATCACCTGGTATCGTATCGAAAGGAAAAATAGTGGTATCGCACATCCCTACTTCCACACACACACACACACACTATACTGTAAATGGCTGCAGTTTCCTTTACAAAAGTGCTACAGACGTCATTCAAACATCCATGTGTTTGTCTCATCAAGACCTATATTTTACATTTGACAGCCACTTAAAAAAAAATGCAGGTCAAAAATATGCATCATTTGCATACACAGGCATATGATGATTAGACCTCTTCTCCCTCTTTGTCAACACACAAATGCCTGCAGTTTCCTTTAGAAAAGTGCTACAGACGTCATTCAAATACCTACGTGTTTGTCTCATCAAGGCCAATATTTTACATTTGACAGCATCCTCAAAAAAAAAAAATGGAGGTGAGAAATCTGCATCATTTGCATAGACTTCTTTCAGCAGATGTCGCCGGGCGTCGGCAGAGGACGGGGGTCAATTGCGGGCGTCGACAGGGGTCAGGCGTCATCGGGGGTCATCGGGCATCGCGTCGGCCACGGCGGCTCAGTCCCGCAAACGCTGCTTGCAGCTTTAATTTATTGTTTTGATTTAATTTAATTTATTAGTGTTAATGGCTGCTGAAAAAAGGGGATGAATAGTTCAAATTTGAGTTGAAAGTAAAATATACAAATGTTGGTAGTACTAGTAATCATTACTAAGTACAGTTATGCCCATCTGTTATCTTTGTTGGGCTTGAGTTTATGATTATTTTTTTTACCCTGTGCATCTTTTTTTTTGTTAGTAGTACTTGTCATTGCTCCAACACGAGTAAACATGTTGCGTCCCACTAGATGGCGCATTTGCCTTATTTACAAGCACCACGGTCATCAGAGCTGATCGCTGCCACTCTCAGCAGCGTGCGTCTACTAAGGTCTACTAAGATTCCACAATCTATTACACCTCGTGAGCAAAACAGGCGACAGGTAAAATTAAACATCTTCAGTTGAGCAACTCAGGCAAGTTAAACTGATTTAAAAACAAACAAACACTATAATACTAGGAAAAGAATCGTCAATATGTCAATAAATACAACAGATTGAGTATTCATAAAAAAAAATGCTTACTTTAAATAAGAAAATCCAACAAACCAACAAGTGCAACACTAAAAAGCAAACCAACAATTAAAATAATGCTTAATTGCCTTAGCTTCGTCCCACACTTATCAGCTTAGCTACTGAGAATAATACACATTATTCACCTGGACAGAAGGAGGTTCTGAGGAACGTGTTGGTCCTGGAGCTTCCTGGTCAGGATGTTCGGGAGATCCCTCTGGCTCAATGTCTGCAGCGCCAACATATTTTAGAATTGCTCCTGCAGAGACAAAGCTCACTAGATCATCAAGCAAAACAGATCAGAAGCACATTTTCCTATTTTATTATTACAGTGATGTTGCAGTAATATAGGAAAATTAAAAATGTATTTGTTTTTAAATTAAACATTATGATTGCAGTGTCCCTTTAAAGCTTTTACCCAATTACAAAACTGTCACTTTTAAGAGTTTTTGGCATTACTTTACACACTGTACTAGTTAAAGTAATAAAACTAAGATAAATGACCCACTACCACAATAGTCTAAAATAGTCAACACCATGCCAAAAAAAGTATTTCCATAAAATATTTCTTTGAATTATAAAACAGTAGCACATTTCTAATGAAGGGCCTACAAAATACAAACTAAGCTTCGTAAATTCATCCTAAGTTAAGGCTAAAATAACATTAAGAGTCAAATATGTGAGAGACAACTTCCACTGAACAATAACAGGGGACTGACTACAACAACTACTACAACATGCCCTCCCTCCCTCCCTCCCTGTTAGAATGTGAATGAACGGGTGTGGAGTCAATCAGTCATTCCCATGGCAGGATAGGCCAACTTGACAGGATATGGTCAACTTTCATAAAACAAACAAAAACGCTGATTCATGACGAACAAATATTAGCCAGCCAGCTAACATTTATCCAACGCTAGCTAGCTGGCTAGCAGGACAAATAAACAAACTTGGGGGGGGGACAACAGCGTTTCACCTCCACCTCTCCAGCCCACATCACAAACAAATAACTTACCTTTCCCCTTTGCAAGTTTTTCTTGATCAGTTTTCTTTTCCTTCCGTTTTTCCGCACCGCTGGGATAAGTCCATTTTGATGCCATTATGGTGTCTGTTTGTTTTTAATCCTCTCGCTAACAGGAACGAATGGTAGCTATCAATCATTCACATCATACCTGTCGGCGTCGCCGGCCCGCTACGTCACAACCTGCGTGACAGTGCGGCAAGCCCCCAGAGTCCAAGATGGCGTCCCATTCCTTTCAATGAAGTTGCTCACCCAGCGCATGGCTCCCAAAAACCTTTTGACTTTCGCATTGATGGGATAATAGAGCATGCGCAGTTGTGTCAGTGTGGAGATCGTCACTGACAGACGTGCGCGCTCACGAACCGTACAAAATTCAACATGGAAATGAATGTATTTTTTACGGAACAACTGACGATTGTTGTTTCAAAATTTTATCAATAATAATGATTATTATTATTATTATTATCATTATTATTATTATTATTATTATTATTATTATTATTATTATTATTATTATTATTATATTAATAAAATAGTATTATTATAATAATGTACTATTATTTGTGTATTAAACAAGTGAGCAATGTGCCACTGAATAATAAATGATAATTCTTTGAAGCAACTCTCTATGGACCATAACAGCACTGCCACACATATTTTTTTAATTAATAACCTCTTTGGAAAGCAGACAAAGTAATAAAATGATTGGTCTATTTATTTCATCAGAACTAAAAAAATAAAAAATAAAAACTCAACGATCTTGAAAGTTCCTCCCTTTCTCTTGCACCTGTCGATGTGTGTAGCTAACACAAATTTGCAAATATTTTGTCGTCCTCATGGAATTAAACAGCACACCATGTTAATTTATCAGCGAGTGCTCTCTCTTTTCATGCAATTCATCACTCTTAACATGTAATGCTGAATCATGAAAGCTATGGAGCAAAAAATAATAATTACATAAACGACGAGTGAAATAAAATGTGTCATTCATTCAATAAAGATTTCATTCATTCATTCATTCATCTTCTATACCCGCTTATTCCTATTCAGGGTCACGGGGGTCTGCTGGAGCCTATCCCAGCTGTCTTAGGGCGAAGGCAGGGTGACACCCTGGACAAGTCGCCAGTTCATCGCAGGGCCACATAGAGACAAACAACCATTCACACTCACATGCACACCTACGGACAATTTAGAACGTTCAATTGACCTCACATGCATGTTTTTGGAGTGTGGGAGGAAGCCGGAGAACCCGGAGAGAACCCACGCAGACACAGGGAGAACATGCAAACTCCACACAGAAAGGTCCCAGGTCCGGGCCCCGGAATCGAACCCACGACCTTCTTGCTGTGAGGCGGCAGCGCTTTTATTTCATTTAACAAAGCATATCATTATTTCATCATGCATTTAATTGTTTTGTGGTCCTGTGTTTTAGTGCTTCATAATTGTATTCTGTTGTCAAATTTGCCCATCAAAGTCAGATTAGTAATCCTGTACATCAGTTTAAGGAAAACCAATTCTAGGTAATGGATTGCAGATCTGGTAGTGACCTGTTACAATGGAAAGAAATGTATACATAATAAGTACGTCTGTGTGCCCGATATTTTAGCTAACACTAAACTTTCTGCACAACTGTCTGCATTGTGTTTAAGTTTAAATTAGTTAAATATGTTTGCATACCCAATTTTAAGTAAAATTACACAAAAAAAATTATTGTACATTTATTTTTGGAATGTTTTGTTTTTTACAGCTTTCCTTTTGGGGACAGAAAAAGGTTGCACAAATGGGTGGAAAATGTGAGAAGAAAAAACTGGACACCCAATGACAACTCCAGGCTGTGTGCTCTTCACTTTGAGGAGAAATCTTTCATTTTGCGTGGTGAGAGAAAGTGCCTAACTTCAACAGCTGTCCCAACCATTTTTAGTTTCTTCAAATCAGGTAAGAGCATGTCTACCAAACAAAAGGTAAGTGAGTCACACACACACCCACACACACACGTGATTTTGATCAAATCTTTGACCACACATATTCTAAAAAATGTAAAGAGGTGTCAGAGATCTTGGAAGAAGACAGTTTTCTCGTGATTCAGGAACCATGTGACAGCCATACTGTGTCTGATGTAGATGTAGAGGTCACAAATGATGTACAGATCACCAATGATGAAGAGGTCACAAATGATGAAGAGGTCAGAGCAACAATGAAGGGATTTTACATTGACTGTTCAGTTAACATGTTCAATGTTAAAATATTCACATGAAAAAAACTTGAAAATCATTACGGCAGACGTAAAAAAAAAATTGTAAGAAAGTGTTGAAAGTTATCTTGAAATCATTTATGAGGATACGCATTATAATATTGATGAAGTGTTATTTCATGTTTTGTTGGCTGTTTCAAGGGTTTATTTAGTTTGTTGTGACACAATCTAAGGTTCAATTTGTAAAGAAATAAAAGTTCTTGTGAAAAAAAGATAGTGGTCAAAGTGATATTAGTGTTATTTGTGTTTGTGTTTTTTGTAGTCGTGTCTGGATTTTTCCTGTTCGTTTCTGGTCTGTGTTTGTGTTCCCACTCTTGGCCTGCACCTTGTCGTGGTGAGTGGGCTTTTAACTAAGACAGGCCAATTATATATATTGTGTGAAGCCAGCAAAACAGTCATTATTATGAGAATTATAACTGAAGCACACTAAATAATACACCATCAGTCACATTTTGCTTTTCTGTTATTAATCTAATGTGTGTTATGTCAAGCCTCCACAGTGGCGTGCTGCAGTCAGGATGAGACGAACAAGGTGAATGGATGGACGGATTGATGAGCCCAGCGAGCCTCCACCATCCACAGACAAGCCAGTCCCATTTTCCACCCAGAAGGATGTCTCTTCCATCTATCTTTGCCTGCCAGGGAAATGCAACCAAACATAGTAATTACAGATGGTGTTGTCTCTGTTAAAGTGACACATGAGAAAAAAAAATATATATAAATATATATATATATATATGTTTTGTGATTCATGTTCATGACAATAACAATCGAACAGATTTTCTTCATTCTTCCAATGAGTTTCGCAAACAAACATGGAATTTTCCCTGGATCATACTAATACGTTTGTAGATTATATAAAGAAAATTATAAAACACATTTTTTGCGGTTTTATATTAAAGCAGATAGTCAAACGTAAATGTAGCGTGGTAATGTTGCGAAGACACATTTATTTTTGTTTTTCTTTGTTTCTTTAGAAGCTTTTATTTTGGTTTTCTGTGGAAGCACAACAGACAACACACATGTTAACGTCCGCTACTACGGTTCGCTCCGTATAGGTCTCACGAGCCACTTGAGAGACTTCCTCTCGAGCATTATCTGCTTTTTACATTTCAAAACACAGATCCATACTCGACTTCGACTTGAACTTATTAATCATGTCGTTTCCCACATTCAATCTTACTCGTATACATTTAAATATTCACATTTTTACTGAATAAACATCCAATAACGTTAAACGAACACTAACGTAACCGAGCGTCAACCCCGCCTCCTGGTAACCTAGCAACGGGCTAGCCGTTGTTTCCTCTTCGCTAGGTAATCACTCGGAGACGATACATTCAAAACGTAAATTTAACTCACATACCCTCGATCTCAGACTTCAATTACGAAACAGCCACACATACATTTGCTCTTATTTTCAACCATTTCCCCTTCTCACCTGTGGAAGCACAACAGATAACACACACGTTAACGTCCGCTACGACGGTTCGCTCCACATAGGTCTCACGAGCCACTTGAGAGACCTCTCTGGCGTTATTCCCCGGGGCGAACACGACCTCCACTGGTAGAAGTGGGTAACTGCACCCTGCTCACTGATCACTCTCACACACGCCACAAACCACAACAAAAGCAGGAACAGTGCTTTGCCACAATTATGCTACATAAACACGTCCTGGTCCCCTCTGGATCCTCTTTTCCCGTCCTCGCGATCACTCTCTTGGCTGCGGTGGGCATGGTTCTGCCCGCGGTGTCTTCCTTTGTCAGGGCATTCTCTGGCCCAGTGATTTATGCGGCCGTAGATCCCCCTTTTCGCCTCTGTCTCCGCTAGTCGCCCTTCGTCGGTTGTCGTTGTTCCTGTAGGGCCGTCTCGCCGTGTCACTGAGGTGCTTCATCATGGTGAGGGAGGCACGCTTTATCTTCTTGTCCTCTGCATCGCTGGCCTCCTGCAGAAGCCTCTCAGCGTGCACTGCATGACGTCGGACCTCTGTCAGCCGGGCATCTTCAATCCCCACGCAGCAGCTTCTGTTAACTGCTTTGGCGATCTGGGGGAGCAGCCCTTGTCTGAAAGCAGTGATGAGGCTGGCCGTTTGGTTGACGGCAGTCCTGATGAACGTGGCGACGCTGCGGCGTCGGTGCTGGAGTGCGCAGGGTTGTACGGTGGTAGCGTTGGATGAGGGCAGGCGGGAGGAGGGAAGACAGGCATGTCCAGGAGAGGGTCCCTCGGGCCTGTAAGAGAAGGATACAGACGATTTGGTGCATTTGAATGCTCGTGTGTGAGTGGCTCCTTTTCTCCCTCCTCTGGGGAGTGTGTGTGAGTGTGTGCACCCTCTGCCGTTATCTCTGTCACCCCTGTGATCCAGCGCCCAGCGCTGTTCACACCTTTCTTGTTTCCTGTCCCTGACCTCTGCTTCAGGTTTCCAGAATGAAAAACACCTTTCATGATCTTTGATGATTTGAATCTCCCACCTGTTTGGGTTTTTCTTTTTTGTAACCTTTCCCTCGGCTATATTCAGTTTATCCCGGACGTTTCTCAATTCCTCCATACTCAGTGATCCCCCCTCTGGGAAACCATACTTTTCAACCCAAACATCCGACATATCAAGACAATCTGGACCGTATTTTTTCCGAATGTCGTCCACAATTTGTCCCCCCTGGGGAACTGCAGCAGCCACTTTGCTCTGGTTCTTCCCCATCCCTGTCTAGACTTATTACTTGTAGCTGCACAGGCGTCCCTGTGCCCCCTTTTTTTAATCAGGCGCAAAAAGGTCGAGAAAAAATTCACCCCTTCGGTACTTAGTCACCAAAGGTTTTGCCCGCTCAGCCCTCACCAACCTTCTTGGATATCTGGTGAGCGGGACAGGCCCGCGATATGACCTTGACTGGCGCGATATTATGATTTAGCGTACGTTACGCTCAACGTCATTCCGTGCGGCAGGTAAAAAAAAGGTGGTGTTGTCCCGGGTGTCCCAATTCCATCGCAAGCCGATCGGAGCCGATTATCACCCGGGTCGTTTGTCGGGTTGGTTGACCCGTTATGTCGTGCAACAGCTGCAACTGCAAACTGCAGGCTTCAATTTACCGACGCCTTACACATGTGATGGCATGGAGACTGTGCATTGTAGCAACATCAGTCCCCTCAGAGAGAATCTTCTCCAAAACAGGGCAGATATTTACAGAGAGAAGAAACAGGATCAGCCGCACAAAGATGAGGCTCTTGGTTTTTCTCATTGTCAATCTTCACTAAAGGACAAAACTGTTATCTGAATGCTGATTTTTTTTTCTTTTTGTTTTACACATTTTAATTTATATTTTGTTGTGTGAGTTTCTGTAAGCGTATGTTGTTTGACTTTACATTTGTGTAGTAGTAAAAAACTAAACGTTTAAAATTGGTAATAGTTATTTAGATAGAGGCACCTAGACCCACCTGTGGGTCATAACACCCCCTCTCTTAAGAACTAAACCCTATTAACATACCTACAAACAAAACTAAACAAGAAAAACCTCAGTTCTCCTGAAATAAGAATTCCGCAGCTAGTCCACATGTACACGTGATAACGCATCTGCCAACACAATATCAACCCCCCTTCCTGTGGCAAATCTGGAGATTGAAGTCTTGCAGGAGCAGAGACCACCGCATCTACGGCTGGTTTGATTGCGCATCCTATCCAGGACCACGAGGGCATTATAGTCTGTAAAAACCTGACCCCAAATTAACATCAAGATGGGCACTGTCAGAAGGAGAGCCAAAGTTTCTTTCTTAACTTCCCAGAATGGATGTGCGTGCTGCTTACTTGTGGCATGTCCCTCTACTTCTATGTCATGGTGCAAAACTGACGTATGGCGGGGTGGTCAGAAAACAATAGTGGGTGGCTCTCAATTAATTTAACAATATCATGACGGGCTGATGCAGGCAAATGGGACAAAAACAAGCTTAAGTTATTCATAATTTCAGAGTTTCCCAGGCGCGCCGAATGAACACCGATTTTTTTTTTTTTTTCATGAGCCCTCCCTCCGCCAATGGGCACGGAGGGGGCGGAGGCTCAGGCGACACATTTTTCCTAGCGACGTAATGCCCGGTTCACACTGGACGCGGAAGCGCCACAAAGCGCCGCAAACCATGTTAAGCAATGTAGTAGTTCACACCAGACGCGAACAGGCGCGCTGCTCCCCTTGCGGATCGCGCCATGCATTTAACGTCAGTTCACTGGACGTGGAAGCGAAGCGCCGCCGAGCGCTTCCATTCGGCGCCCACGTTAATCAATGTGGTGGTTGCGCGGCTCGCGGCATGCATTTGTTGTTTCGGCGTCTGCTCTATTTCGTGCGCGAGCCGCGAGCGATCCTCGTCAATAGTACAGGAAGTCGCTCAATAAAAACGAGAAAATCCGGTGAATTTTCAAAATAAACTAATTTCAAAATAAAAACCCAATGACAAATTCGATCATATATCATATTTGTATGTTATATTTGTCAGTACATTGTATCAGAGTGCGAGAGACATTAAACACACACACACACACACACAGAGGAAGACTTGATCAAAATACGTCTGTTTGATCCTAGAGATGCCGGTCAATGATCATTAAGAAAGAGGTCTTGTCTTGAGATGGACACCTGAGTGCGTGTTTCTATTTATTTACACACACACACACACACACAAAAGTGAGCTATGGAGCGGGCTGGCTACGGGGCGAGGGGGGGCGATGACGAAAATGATTTATTTTATTTATTTTTTTTTAAAGAAAAAAAAAAGAAGTGAAAAAGTGGGAGTGAAAAAAAGAGTGCAGCTGAGCAGAAGCGCTTGTCGACCGTCGCGGAGCTTTTCGCGTCTGGTGTGAACCAGTTGGAGCCTCGCTCGCGAAATTCGTTGGCGCGGCGCTTCCGCTTCCATTGAAATGAATGGCACGAGCCGCGCGCCTGTTCGCGTCTGGTCTGAACCACTACATTCAGTGCGTTTACATGGCACTAGAGAAAATCGAATTATTGCCTTAGTCCGATTATGATCGGAGAACTCACGTGCGTGTAAACATGTTCCTCCGATTATGATTGGAGTTTGAGAACTCCGATTGGAATCGGAGAACTCCGATTGAGACACCCAGATAATGCGATTGGAATTCGAATTTCTCTGCCATGTATACGCCTTAATCGGACTATTAACTGGACAATGCGAGTGCGCATGCGCCACGCCTTGCTCTCGTGACTCATGACCACATAACTACGTCGTCTAACAAAACAGACGGCGCGAAAAACAACCTGGCAAACGCAAATAAGAATGTTGACATTTGGAGAGAGGATGAGACCGGGTCGATGCTTTCTCTTCTAAAAGAGATGGACATATTAAAATAACGCGCAACGGAGACCTTTTTAAAAAGGGTAGCGCAGCAAATGCAGGGCTCCGGCTTTGCGCACTCCTGAACAAATACGTATTCCTTCGTATTTATATTTCTACCTTTTCGTTCACATTTTTTGTAAGTTAGAAGAATTTCAACTTTGTAAATAAAAGCACAGCAAAGAGATGTTTTCCTGATTTGTTTTTATTTGGGTAATTTCGCTGTTATTCTGCTGGAAACGGCGTGCAGCGGCACCAGCTTCCTCCACGGTCGGCACTTTAATGAGCGTGTGTATAACTGAAGACACCGTTCCTTTGCAAAACCTGTACACAAACTCTCCCACCAGTCTGCTCCGAACCCGAATCCAACAAGAACGAGAGTTTGGGGTCCGTAGCGACGGCACAAAGCGTAGCATCGAAGTGTTGTTGTAGCCCTCCAACAGCAAACAACGTTCTTGTCTGCCTTTTAAAATAACCAGGAGCACAAGAAATAGGGTACACCTTATCTGCAAAGCAAGTAACACGTACATTATGAACTATCGTTCCATATCATAATAGATTTAATCTGTCAACCGAAAGCAGCTGACCGGCTGAAAAGACTCACTCCACCCCCTAGTGTTGGGAGGAGGATCCGTCAATAATTTGAATTTCTCAGTTGCATGTATACGGGGACCAAGGTGAGAACTCCGATTGGACGAGAAAACCGAATGATTGCTTAGTCCGATTAAGCTCTGCATGTAAACGCACTGATTGATTAACATGGGCGCTGAATGGAAGCGCTCGGCGATTCGCAGCGTTTCACTTCGCGGCGCTTCACTTCGCGGCGCTTCCGCGTCCTGTGTGAACCGGGCGTAACTTTTCAACATTTTGACGTGGCAGACGCGGGATGATCGTTTTCTATCAGGAGTGTGCACTACATAATCTGTATCGGAAAGTTTGCGCTCCACGACATACGGACCAGAAAAACCAGCCTGCAAACCGGAACCGGGTAACGGCAACAATACCAACACTCGGTCGCCTGTCTCAAAAACTCGAGCCACAGCTTTCTTGTCAAACTGCCGCTTCATTTTAGACTGGCTGGCGACAAGAGTTTGGTGAGCAGTTTCACAAGCACGATGCAAGCGTTCACGGAAAAAAATTACGTAATCTAACACATTATTCTCTACTCGCTTAACATTGGAAAGCCACTTACCCCTTAACAGACGCGAGGGTCCTCTAACCGAACACTAAATCAGCTGGGCTGAACCTGAGGGACTCCCACACATACAATCGACGACTGAAGATACACTTTATGCTGCGGAACCATCACTGTGCTCATTACTAAAATATACGAATTGCAGTAGGTTGGTTTTGTTGCTCTTGGTTGTCCGTTAGTTTTTTGAGAGTTAGTAGTAGATAGATCCCTAGATAGTAAGTTTGATAGATGGATAGAAATAAATAAGTTAGTTAAAGTTACACACACGCACATATATATATATATATGTATATATATATATATATGTATATATATATATATATATATATATATATATATATATATATATATATATATATACATTAACCTCTTTCAATGAACTCCAAAACATACATGGTCAAAATCCATATTATTATTATGTTGTTGTTTTTTTTAAATGCTCATACAAAACAAAAAAAAAGTGTGACATCCACTTGTAGTGGATTATTTTTTGCCAGCAAGCTTCTCTTGTTACAACTGACCACATTGACCCATATTTTCCATATACTCACCTGAATCAGGTACCCTGCAAGGGCAACGACCTTCCCCGAGGTGATCGGTGGAGTGACGCGCAACCAGCATGTGACCTCTACGACGAACTTCCACCCACGGAAGTGCCATAGGAGGACACGGATTAAATAGTATGGCTTGTCCACCAGAAGGCTGTATTATGGTGTACATAATATAAAACTTCTGCCCAGTTCTGCTTGTATTGCAATGGTTGGTGTTCCTGAAGTTTCATTTTTCGTCCCTTTTTATTTTTTACATCCATGTTTGTGATGAAATAGTATTGTGAATCGCTAGCTCGCATTGCATGCTGGGAAACAGCGTCACTCAAGGAAGTTTTGGCTTCGCTGACACGGTCCTGAAGGGAAGTGGGTTTTAGTGCACTGGAACGGGATGAATGTGTTTAATCAAGCAGTACAAACCTGATTAATTGTCTTAATACTTGACTTCGAATGGCCATATTGTTTAGGATTAGAATTAGATGACAACTTCTTCACAATATTTGCAACTATTCAATTTGACCAGCAGGTGTCAGTAGAAGACAAAATTTCATGTTGACTATTTCCTAATGGAAGTGCTCTCTTTACGTTGGGTTTTTCTCATAATTATTTGAAGTGTAGGCCTGTAGTTGATGAGGAATCACGGTGTGCTAACGCTACTCAAACAGCTTCGATGAAAAAAGGGAGTGTGATTTGGGTTTGTGGTACATTATGACAATCTTGGACTTGCAAGACTGAGGCGACGGTTCAATTCCCATCAACGTGTATTATATATGTGTTATTTAGCTCATCTATTCTACATTTTAAATAGATCACATTTGACATCTCACCCACTGAACACTTACTATTGAACATATTTTTAAACTATGGGCTATTTAGTCTTGTTTTAGGATATAATATAATTCATTGCACAAACTGTCAGGCTAAGTATAGAGCTATAGTCTACTACAATCAGTCGTGCCAAAAAAGAGACATTGTCTTTATTTTTCATTTTTATTTTATTGTGTCAGCATTGAACCGTACAACCATGTAGTGTTGTCCAACAAGAATGCATGGCGAATCAAATCCCAAACAACCGATGAAACAATGAACACGTTTCTATTGCACTTCATTTTATTGAGCACTAGATGACCTCCTCGAGCACTGTGTCATTGAAGCCTCGAGTAATGAACCATTTTTTGAAACAAGTGTCGAAGCTTCAACAAAGCCTCCATCGGCCATCACTACCTACGGCTGCGTGCTCTAACACCATTTCAGAAGTGACTAACTGCAGACTTGGGAGCGGAGGAGGGATGACAGTCAGGCTGGCTCGACTGCTCCTCCTTCTCAGCCGTGGCGCGTCCAATCAGCAGCCGACATCCAGGACCGCACCTGCAAGGCGTCATCCACTCTCTCTCTCTCTCTCTCTCTCTCTCTCTCTCTCTCTCACACACACACACACACACACACAAAATAAATTGTGTTCAATCATGTTAAACTTGGTTGGGGCACAGCCATGGCTCTTTATATTTTATTTTTATTTTATTTAGTATTTTATTTTGAAGTTAGCGCTTTGCATTCTGGGCGATCCTCAGTACAGAGGAAGCCCATGAAGCAGGTGAGACGGTCTCCTCCCTGCTGAGACAGAAATTAATGCAATAAGTTGAGCTATGCTTCATCTAACTGTGTTTCAGTGTTTAAATGTGTGCTGGTGTCTTTCATTTAATTTTTTTAATTTTATTTAATTTTTAAAATTTTTTTTTTTTTTTTTAGCAAAGTTCGTTTTTTTTATTGCTATTAAAAACGATTAGCATGCTAGCATGTCCATTAGCAGCACACAGCTCTCATACGGAGCACGTTGTCTCTGCAGGAGGTGACCAAGTTTCACGGAGCAAGTTATGGTTGTGTCCCATTCTGTTTCAGGTATGTGTGTGTAACTGGAAGAATGTTACAGTGTATAAAAATGGAGCTTTAGGGAGCGAATTATTGAAATTGCGAATGTCATTTTTTTGTATTTTGTAGAAAAATGTATTTTATTTTTAATATTATTTGTATTGTAGAAACAACAACTATACGATCACTACTTCAGTACAGAGGAAGCCCATGAAGCAGGAGGTGACCAAGTTTCACGGAGCAAGTTATGGTTGTGTCCCATTCTGTTTCAGAGAATAAACTGCTGCTCCACACCTGACTTCTGCAAGTCTTCATTATACAGCAAGCAGGACAGAATAGGAGAGGTCACATTGGTGCCGTGACTCCAGACTCTTTTGTTGTGCTACCGATGCTGCAGAGCGACCCGGGGACTGTTCTGCTGCTGCTGTTCATCTGCGGTCACTGAAGTCGGTCAGATGTGTTGCTTTTGTGCAGTGTTAGACATCAGATAGAGGGTTTATGTACTTTTATTTGATTTTTTTTTTTTTTTTTTTTTTTTTTTTTTTTTTTCAGTTTCCAGTCTAGGCCTTTTGTGGTTTCATCCTTTTGTTTTGTGGTATTGTGTTTTGTTAACTTTTTGGAAAGATGAGTAATCCTCAGGGTAATGTTTTTGTAACTCCTTTTGGTGCTGGCAGAGGGAGGGGTTTTATGCATCCTTCAAGTTTACTGTTTGAGAGTCCTGTTCAGGGGGGGGGGGGGGGGGGGGGGGGGTGTAGTGTTGGGTAATCAGTGTACACCTGGGCGCCCCTTGCTCAGTACTGGTGTTATCCCTCCCCCCAACTCAGATGCAAACCCTCATGCCCTTGCTAGCCAGGGCACGCATTCCCCTGTCCCGGACAGGCACAGCATGTGTTCCCCTGCACCTACCCCTGATGTTATTGCTGCTAGTATTGTAGGTCAGATGGGTGATGCATTGATTCAACAGGTCAGCCAGCGGGTGGCACAGGACATTATCTCTCACCTCAGTGCATCTGTCACTACCCCTTTACTCAGTGCTGCCCCTTCACCTGCCCATGCTGATATGCTAGCCAGTTCCCCTTTACATAGTGCTACCCCTCGACCTAGCCATGCAAATGTGTCTGCCACAAATGCTTTTGACGTGTCCCATTTGCAATATGTCCCTCATCGAAAGCTGAAGGAGCCCCCCTGCTTCAGAGGAGACAACTCAGACTCTGTTTCCGTCCAGGAGTGGGAGGAGCTCATGAGGAGTTTCATTAAGAGGGGGAATCTGTAACCTGAGGAACAAGCGGAGGAGATCCTTGTTCATCTTGGTGGCAAAGCAAAGGATGTTGTCAGGTTTGGGACCAGGAACAGTGGTATTAACATCACCTGTAACCCCGATGCCATTTATGGTCTCTTGCAGAAGCACTTTGATTCTGTTCCGTGTTCACCACTCCCATTAGCAGACTTTTACACCACTCTTCCTGGGAAGGGTGAGGATGCCTTTGACTACTGGCTTAGACTGAACCGCGCTGTTGACTTGGCCATTGAACGTCTGAAGGAGAAAGGAAAGTCACTGAATGACTCAGTGATCCCAACAGCTGCACATCTGGATCATCAACAGGGAGAAATGACTCTGAATATGACATTTACACCATGGAAGAAATCAAATATTGATTCTTTATTCAGGCTGGAGAACTGCTGGTTGACAAAGCTCAGCTGTGATTGGCTGCTCTCAGCTCTGAAATCCAACCCCTCCCACCTCAGACACCTGGACCTGAGTCAGAACCAGCTGCAGGATTCATTAGTGAAGGTTCTGAGTGGTTTTCTGCAGAGTCCAGATTGTAAACTGGAGACTCTGAGGTCAGTTCACCCTCTTCACTCTCCAACTTCTATCACTCTTGTTGTTGTCGTCATGATTTTCACTTCACTGCTGTTGGAAATTCAATTTGCAGACACTGGTTTGTGTTTGAAATGAGTGGAACTGGGTTTGAAGCAGGGGTGTCCATTAGGTCAGTCGTGTGGAGTCCTCGTCACTTCCAGCAGGTAGAATGGTTCAGGCAGGAACTCAGTGATCTTGGTCATAATGTACGATGTGCTGGATTTTGTTTTTATATGTGCTGGATTTTACAGTCAAAGGTAAATGAGACAAATCGGCTTCTGCACCGCTCAGATCAAATAAAGGAGACATAAAGCAGATTTCATTTTAAATCTGAAACTATAATAATTGTTAAAATCAATGTATACTTCAGATACCTGCATTCTGTATGAGAGCAGACAGGGACAGCAAAAAGAGTTTGGCTGTTGTTTTCTTTAAATACACGCCAAACTACCGTGCTTGTCACGTGAGCCTGCAATCCTGGCGTAAACTGACGGAGACGCCTCACTCACAAAATACGCTTCAAAGTCACGCACAGCAGAAGCACCGGAGATCCTGGGAGATGCTGCTAGCAAAACATCTGCGTTACACACACACACACACACACACACACACACACACACACACACACACACACACCGATTGTATAGTAGGTAGATCTTTCTGACTTGGTCATTTTAAAAGTAGCTTGCATGTTGAAAAAGTGTGAGCACCCCTGGTTTAAAGGTACAGAGTGTAAAATCCTGCCATCTGGTGGTCAGATTTCAGATTGCAGCGCTCATTCACTCACCCTCTCTCCTTTGTTGAGTGTCAGATTCTAAAGTCGACATTTGACTTTGATTCTAAACTCTCCATCATTTCTTCTCTATTCAGGTTGGAGGGCTGCAGGTTGTCAGAGCTCAGCTGTGATTGGCTGCTCTCAGCTCTGAAGTCCAACGACTCCCACCTCAGACACCTGGACCTGGGTCAGAACCAACTGCAGGATTCATCAGTGAAGGAGCTGAGTGGTTTTCTGCAGAGTCCAGACTGTAAACTGGAGACTCTGAGGTCAGTTCACCCTCTTCACTCTACAACTTCTATCACTCTTGTTGTTGTCGTCATGATTTTCACTTCACTGCTGTTAGAAATTCAGTTTGCAGTCACTGGTTTGTGTTTGAAATGAGTGAAACTGGGTTTGAAACAGGGGTGCCCATTAGGTCGGAGAGAGAGAGAGAGAGAGAGAGAGAGAGAGAGAGAGAGAGAGAGAGAGAGAGAGAGAGAGAGAGAGAGAGAGAGAGAGAGAGAGAGAGAGAGAGAGAGAGAGAGAGAGAGAGAGAGAGAGAGAGAGCTTTAAGAGTGGAGTCCTCGTCACTTACAGCAGGTAGAATGGTTCAGGCAGGAAGTCAATGATTAGAAAACACGGTGGTTGTGGTTGATCTTGGGGTGAATTCCAATTCCTCCCTTAACCCTCAATCTCAACCCTCAATCTCAAAAATGCGCGCTCTCTGCTAGGTGCAAATGCTGTCCCCATTCTAAGAATGTCCAGTTGAGGGAGGAGATTAAGGGCTGTATCGCCCTCAATATTGAGATTCTCTGGGACCACCCTTGGCAGTGAGGGCTACCCAGAAGGCATTGCGTATTTTCGCCAAGACATCTTCGAAAAAGATGGCGACGAAAAAGCGAGCTACAAATGGAAGTATTTTCTTAGTTAATAAAGATATAAATATTACAAAACCATTTTATTGTCTTAGTTTAAGAGTTTTTTATGGATTATTGACATCGTTGTTGCGTAACATTTTTATTTTTTTTACTTTACGATGTTTGTCAGCCGGACCGGCGGTCCCGGCTTCACGTTACTTGTGTACCTCGTTGTGTAGCGACGGAGGACTTCTTCTTTTTCATCGTCTTTTTCTTCTTCTCCTTCTTCGTCGTTGTCGTCTTCTTGACAGACTGGACTTAGCTTTGGCGTACGGCAGCCCCCCACAGTCTGAAGACGTAACTGCACTTAAGGGGTGTCCCATTTCTAAGCCCTTACACTTATTTTTGAGGGCCAAGATTGAGGGCCAAAGATTGAGGGTTAAGGGCGAGGGTTGAGATTGAGGAGTTAAGGGAGGAATTGGAATTGGCCCTTGGTCATAATGTCCGATGTACTGAATTTTGTTTTGACGCCCCGCTCGCAAAATACGCTTCAAAGTCACGCACAGCAGAAGCACCGGAGATCCTGGGAGATGCTGCTAGCAAAACATCTGCGTTACACACACACACACACACACACACACACACCGATTGTATAGTAGGTAGATCTTTTTGACTTGGTCATTTTAAAAGTAGCTCGCATGTTGAACAAGTGTGAGCACCCCTGGTTTAAAGGTACAGAGTGTAAAATCCTGCCATCTGGTGGTCAGATTTCAGCGCTCATTCACTCACCCTCTCTCCTTTGTTGAGTGTCAGATTCTAAAGTCGACTTTTGACTTTGATTCTCAGAGTGATGACACCCTGGAAAAACTCTCCATCATTATAAACTCTCCTTCATTTCTTCTTTATTCAGGTTGTGGAGGTGCAGTTTTTCAAAGCTCAGCTGTGATTGGCTGCTCTCAGCTCTGAAGTCCAACCCCTCCCACCTCAGACACTTGGACCTGAGTTGGAAACAGCTGCAGGATTCAGCAGTGAAGGAGCTGAGTGGTTTTCTGCAGGGTCCAGACTGTAAACTGGAGACTCTGAGGTCAGTTCACCCTCTTCACTCTACAACTTCTATCACTCTTGTTGTTGTTGTCATGATTTTCACTTCACTGCTGTTGGAAATTCAATTTGCAGTCACTGCTTTGTGTTTGAAGCGTATGAAATTGGGTGGAAAGGTACAGTGTGTAAAATCCTACCACCTAGTGGTCAGATTTCAGATTGCTTTAGTGTCAGATTCTGAAGTCAACATTTCACTTTGATTTTCAGAGTGATGACACCCTGGAAAAACTCTCCATCATTTCTTCTCTATTCAGGTTGTGGAGATGTAGTTTGTTAGAGCTCAGCTGTGATTGGCTGCTCTCAGCTCTGAAGTCCAACCCCTCCCAACTCAGACACCTGGAGCTGAGTTGGAACTGCCTTCTGGATTCAACAGTGAAGGTGCTGAGTGGTTTTCTGCAGAGTCCAGACTGTAAACTGGAGACTCTGAGGTCAGTTCACCCTCTTCACTCTACAACTGCTGCAGTTATTGTTGTCATGACTTTGAATTGAGTTTGTTGGAATTCACTTTGATTCCATTAGAAATGTGTAAAACTGGTTTTAAATTACACACACACACACACACACACACACACGTATGCGCACATACGCACTCACGCACGCACACACACGCGCGCGTGCGCACACCCAACTGTGAATGACACTCTCCATCATTTATTCCGTATCCAGGTTGGAGAGGTGCAGGTTGTCAAAGATCAGCTGTGATTGGCTGCTCTCAGCTCTGAAGTCCAACCCCTCCCACCTCAGAGAGCTGGACATGGCTGAGAACTATCTTCAGGATTCATCAGTTAAGGAGCTGAGTGGTTTTCTGCAGAGTCCAGACTGTAAACTGGAGACTCTGAGGTCAGTTCACCCTCTTCACTCTACAACTTCTATCACTCTTGTTGTTGTCGTCATGATTTTCACTTTACTGCTGTTGGAAATTCAATTTGCAGACACTGGTTTGTGATAGTAATGAATGAAACTGGGCTTGAAGGTACAGTGGGTAAAATCCTCCCATCTAGTGGTCAGATTGCAGATTGCAGATGCTGAAGTGGACATTTCACTTTGATTTTCAGAGTGATGACACCCAGGAAAAACTCTCTATCATTATAAACTCCATCATTTATTCTCTGTTCAGGTTGTGGGGCTGCAATTTGTCAGAGCTCAGCTGTGATTGGCTGCTCTCAGCTCTGAAGTCCAACCCCTCCCACCTCAGAGAGCTGGACCTGAATATGAACCCCCTGAAGGAGTCATCAGTGAAGGAGCCACTGATGGATCTTGTCTACAGCAGTGACCATCAACTGAAGAGTGTGAGGTTAGTACTGGTTTGGAAGCAGTGGATGATGGTTCCAGCACCAAAGCCAGTTGATCCCACAGCAGAGGTCCAGTGTTCCCAGTCACAGTGTGAGAGGAGGATGGTGACGTCCAGCTGCTCCTCATTCATCCAACATCTGCTGCCAAACTGCTTCTTCTCTCAGTTCACCACCCAATTATTGATCAGTTCATCTTCATCAGGCCTCAGTATCAGTCCAACACTCCATGGTCACATGACCTTCTGATGTTCCACACTTGACATGTGACTGAGAGTCTGCTTCTTCTCACCAGTCACTCCATCATCTCCATCAACAGTCAACGTCTCTGTGATGATGCGTTCAAGGACCCTGAGTCCTGACTCCTGCTGTCTCTTCTTATCTTTGCAGGTGGTGGTGAGGATGAGGAGAGTGAAGAGGAGCGCTCCATCTACTGGTGGCTGACAGAACTACAACCAGTGGAGCCAAACAGCAAGCTGCACGCACCAAGACTGTGTGGGTGTGTCACGACCTTTGACCCCAGTGCAGCCTGGTGGCTGGCGGACTGCTTCTACTGGGAGAGACGTCCCAGAAGCCACTGGTGGAGCTGAATCCTCAGTGGAAGAAGCAGGACTTGGAGCAGCTGCTCAGTGAAGGCAGCAGCAACACAACCACTGCTTCTGCTCTCATCATCCACGGCTGGAACATCTCAGCATGAAGGTTCCACACATCAACAACAAACTGCTCTGCTCTCACTTCAGAGTTCTATAACATCTTCATTTTGGAGGTGAAAAATACTTTTCAAGAGACTTTATTTCTGCTTCATGATCTTAAATAAGGAAATCATGTGGAAAAGAAAGTGATTCACAACACCTGTGATGGGAACTCAAATCATAATTGAATTATAAGTAAGACAAAAGAAGTTTCCCTCAAAATAATTCATGGTTTTGATGCTTGCCAGATGTTTGTGTGGAGATTTCAGAAGGACGTCAATGAATCAGAAGGAAACCAGATCATTTATTTTATGTGATTATGTTATATCATCCTAACTTTGTTACGAGCTCAAACATTATATTTCAATGATTCAATATTCTGACAATAAAAGCCATCACAACCTCTGACCTGTGTAACCTTGACCTCAACTGACGTTTCATTTCTGCTGCTTTAACACTTTGATTATATATCTCCTGAAGTCCTACCATGGGGATTCTCCATATCTGAATAACTTGTGTACTCAAACCTTCTGTAGGCCATACCCACTTCTCCACTCGGTCTCAACATAAACCACATGAATCAATGAAAATAAATCTCACTTTTACAAACAAATCCAATTCAGTTCAAATATAATTTAAATAAAATAAATGATACATTATAATTAATTACCAACAGATAAATCAATGCTGGATATGAGGTGGTTTGCCCTCTCTGGGTCGGTGGGGAGGCCCTGCCTCAGGGGGAGGAGTTCCAGCATCTCAGGGTCTTGTTTAGGACGCCTCCCTGGGGAGGTGTTCCAGGCATTTCCTACCAGGAGGAGACCCTGCTGGAGGGACCAGGTCTCTGGGCTGGACTGGGAAGCCTTGGGGTCCCACTGGAGGAGCTGGAGGAGGTGACTGGGTCCAGGGAAGTCTGGGGGTCTCTGCTGAGGCTGCTGCCCCCGAGACCTGACTCCAGATACGGCAGTAGAAGATGGATGGATGGATGGATGGTTGCCAGGTGATAGAACATTTCATAAAAACAGACTCTGCATTATAACTTCTATTACACTCTAAATAACTCACTCCAATATAACTGCACTCGTCCTTCTCTCACATTACATTGGATCACAATGACCAAACAACACAACAAAGACAATGATCCAACTGTACTGCCACGTCCAGACTCAGTGTAGGTCTGTAGGCCTCTTGGACCTTCATGTGAACCACTGCGTGTTGACTGGAGGTGAAACATGGCTGACTGCATGCAAATAGGGCATCCCTATTTAATGGCGCTAATTTCAAAAAAAATTGCATAGTAGGTTGGTTTTGTTGCTGTTGGTTGTCAGTTTTTTGAGAGTTAGTAGTAGATAGATCCATATATACACCGTGTGCACAATTATTAGGCAAGTGACTATTTTGACCATATGATCATTTTATCCTTAATTTCCAACCCCAAGCTGTATAAACTTGAATGCTAAGAGGATATAATGCATATTAGATGATGTGTATTTGTATAACGAGGGAGGGTGTGGCCTAAGGACATCAACGCCCTATATCAAGGTGTGCATAATTATTAGGCAGATTCTTCTCCTCGGGAAAAATGGGCCAAAAAAGAGATTTGACTGACTCTGAAAAGTCAAAAATTGTAAAAAGGTCTTTCAGAGGGATGCAGCACACTTGAAATATCTAAAATATTGGGGCGTGATCACAGAACCATCAAACGTTTTGTAGCAAATGGTAAACAGGGTTGCAAGAAACGTGTTGAGAAGAAAAGATGCAATTTAACCGCAAAAAATTGAGAAGAAACAAACTTGAAGCCACCAGGAACCCATTATCCTCCAGTTCTGCAATATTTCACAACTGCAACCTACCTGGAGTGTCAAGAAGTACAAGGTATTTAGTTCTCAGAGACATGGCCAAGGTCAGAAAGGCTGAAACCCGACCACCTCTGAACAAGACACACAAGTTGAAACGTCAAGAATGGGCCAAGAAATATCTGAAGACAGATTCTTCAAAGGTTTTGTGGACTGATGAGATGAGAGTGACTCTTGTTGGAAAGGATTGAAGGGCCCGTGGTTGGATCAGTAATGGCTACAGAGCTCCACTTCGACTCAGATGCCAGCAAGATGGCGGTGGGGTACTGGCAGAGATGCCCACGAGTCTTTGATTTAGAGTCCGAGTCGAGTCACGAGTCTTCGGCCTCGAGTCGAGTCAATTCTCGAGTCTTTAAGGGGCAAGACTCGTCGAGTCGCGAGTCTTTGATTTAGAGTCCGAGTCGAGTCACGAGTCTTTACACACACACACACACACACACACACACACACACACACACACACACATATATAAAATGACATAGCCTCTGGCTGAAATACAGTATATCCAAATTTCCAAATTTGTATTTTTATTCAGACTTTTTAAAAAAAAAAAAAAAAAATAGATGGCATTTATAATAATAAATAATATTAAATAATAAAATAGATAAAATAAAGTAGTAAAACTGTCTGTCCTTTCCATGGGCCTTAACTATTACTAAACTAACCCATGTGTGGAAAAAAGAAAAGAAAGAAAGCCTCCAAGAAGGTGAACTTAGTTACATTTAAAAAAAAAACATTAGGCTGCCTCTCAGTGGCCGAAAGACTGAAAAATTATACAACTGAACTTAAGTTACATTTAAAAAAAAATATTAGGCTGCCTCTCAGTGGCTGAAAGACCATCAAAATTATGCAACTGAACTTAGATACATTTAAAAAAAAATATTAGGCTGCCTCTCAGTGGCTGAAAGACTGAAAAATGATGCAACTGAACTTAAGTTACATTTCAAAAATTATTAGGCTGCCTCTCAGTCGCTGAAAGACCATCAAAAATTATGCAACATGCTTGTTACATTTCAGAAAAATTAAGCATGACAGGTTTGTTGCACTAAGCCTGGCTCTGTGCGGGCGCATTATAATACTAATACCTCCGTGAATAAATACCCTCTCTACTGGTGCACTGGTAGCAGGGACACTAAGCACTCTCATAGCCACCCTATGAAGTCTGGGGAAACCCTTAGTATGTCGATTCCAGAATTCCAGACAGTCTGTTTGCGTTTCTTCTTCATCGGCCGCAGTGGACTCCGAATTCTGGATGTAGCGCGTGAGTTCAGCCCTGACAGATGAGGCATGGTCTGGGTTCTTCTTGCTTTTCTTCCGATAGGCTGAGAACAGGCGAGGAACTTTGGCAGGTGTCGGTGACTGCTCCTTGTCATCTTCACCACCGCTGCTGTTCTCTTGACGTACAGTGACTTGAGAAGCATCAGCCAAGACATGATCTGAAAAATGTCCACAAAAAACATGGTTAGTTAGATTATGTTCATCAGATCATGATCTTAGTTATACAAATAGTGATGATTAAATTAAGGAATATATAAGTTAAGGAATCTATCACAAGTAAACTTACCCATTACCATCTCCTTCACATCACTCTTGACATCATTTGGGATGGGAACATCATGCTCCAGCCAAAAGAGGCAGTAGTATGGGTCCAGTAGTGCAGCCATCATGTAAACCTTATCTCCAAAGGGCAGGTCTCCTGCAGGCTTGTCTGACTCCTCCATTCTGACATTTACGAACATCCCCTGAAACAAAATCAGATCATCAAATTCAGCTTTACGGTCAGATCACAGGTTTACAGAAGTAAAGAAGTGGGTGAAAATGTTTTCTTTTTATAGCTCCCATCATACCTGAAAACGGCGTTGGAGGGACTGCTGTAGGGCTTTCACTAAACCGCGCAGGTAATGAGCTTTCTTCTGCATACTGTTGAGGTGGCTGTTGAGTGATAGAATGCTAGGGAGAGCCGCACTGAGAGTAACCACCTTCTCTGCTTGTGTGAGATCTGTTGCTTGAAGAAACGGGCCCAGAATTTCCACAAGCTCTTTCCGCTGGCTCAACTCTCTGCCTGTTAGGCACAGGCTTTTGTGTCTTTCATCTTCCAGGAGAGTGTTAAGGCTTTGGGGATCAAGGTCAGTGACTGCCTGTACAAGGCGGAGAGTCGAGTTCCAACGAGTTGCTACAGCAGAGGGGATGCTCCGATTGGCTCCATACGTTTTCTTAAAAGCTTCCTTAAGTCCACAAGTTGTATGAAGTAAACTGCAGAATTTTGTCACCTTTGCCAATGCACAGTTAATAATTTTGGTCTCTTTCAGTCCATCTCGCACGACGAGCTGCAATGAATGGGCAAAGCACTGCAGCCGCTGTTGCCGGCAGCTACTCTGGATGGTGTCCACATCTTCTTGGAGGGTTTCACCTGTATCCTCCCATAAGTCATCATTTTCTAGCTCATCATCATCTTCACCCTCGTCATCCAACTCATGCCTCTCAGCTCTAGTTGTTGAGGGGAAACAAACTGTAAAGGCCTTCTTCATATTTGAAGCGTTATCACTGATAATGTAATCTAATTTGTGTTTTACATTAAATTTGTCACATATCTCCTCAAATTGTTCACTGATTCTGATTGCAGTGTGTGAACCTGTGAATCTATCACAACTTAAGAGAACTGTCTGCAGTCTTGAGACACTGTTCTTCTCCATTTCCATGAAGTGGGCCGTTACACCTAGAAAGCCTTGCATGCTCCTGTCAGTCCAAATGTCCACAGTCACAGACACAGTGTCTGCTTTTTGTAATTTGGATTTGATCTTGTACTCTTTGTCGGATGCTACATCACTCAGACGTCTGGTAACGGTGTTTCGACTTACTGGGCAGTATTTTTCATCCACCACTGACATGAAGTTCTGGAAGCTGGGTATGTCAACCAAGGACAGAGGAAGGTTGCATGAGATGATGAGGTCATGAATTATGGAGTCAGTAATGGTCTTCTGTCGGGGATGGCCCTGGCTGTATGTTTTCACTCCTTGTTTTAGTCCCACAAAGGAATCGAGGCTGCTCTGAGTCTGACCCTCTTGGGCTTCTCCACAGGAAACTTTTTTGGCTGCCTTATATTCAGCATACCTGTAGATGAACAACATGGGAGGTTGCTCATTTTTGTAACACAAACACTAGTAGGGTTGCCACCTCCTAGAGTTTCAAATCCGGGACATGGGGGGGAGGCGGAGGCATCCCCGAAATATACGGGTAAAAAGTGAAGTGCGTATATTTACGGGAGGGTTGGCAACCCTATCTAGACCACAGACGGAAATCAAATGAGGTTTTGTCATTTTCCCTAAACAACGGGACAAATTGTGTCCCGGGAGAGATTTTATTTTTCCCGGGACAGGTGGTGAAAAAAGAGAACAATTCTGGGAAAAACGAGACGGGTGGCAACCCTAAACACTAGTGTGATAAGCTAGCGCAACAAGCTAGCGCAACAAGCTAGCTTGTAAAACGGCGGTAACCAAGCCGTGGTGTTTGTTTAACGTTACACTGCGGTCTCGTTGAACACCACGGCCCGACCGTTTCTTCTTGGTAATGCACTAAGCTAAACAATAACTAGACAATGTATGCAAAAACACTATGAGTACAACTTACCTTTCCTTGTGCACCTTTTCAATGTGCCGCAGGAAGTTGCTGGTTGTGGAACCTTTTTCTTTTATTGTCCTTTTGCAGCATTTACATTTTGCAGTTCTGTCTCTGCCGTTCTGTTTGAAGTTTGTGTAGCAGTGCGTTAATATAAAGGGTAGCGAACCTGGCGGTGGACTTTCTTTAGCAGCAGCTGCTCCACTTGCACTTGCCATGATGACTGATAATGAAGGAGAGAGGGAGGGATGTGACGCGATGCGTCGCGCATCGGAGGTGGTTTTGTGAAAAATAAATAAATAAATAAAACAACAAAAAAATAAAATAAAATTAAAGATTGCCCACGAGTCTTTGATCTCGAGTCGAGTCAATTCTCGAGTCTTTTAGGATCGAGTCCGAGTCGAGTCTGGAGTCTCCAAAAATGCGACTCGAGTACGAGTCTTTAACTCGAGTCCCCATCTCTGGGTACTGGTATGGGCAGGTATTGTTAAAGATGAGCAGTTGGACCTTTTTGGGTTGAATATGGACTCAAAATCAACTCTCAGACCTACTGCCAATTTTTAGAAGACACTTTCTTCAAGCAGTGGTACAGGAAAAAGTCTGCATCTTTCAAGAGGACTTTGATTTTATGCAAGACAATGCTCCATCACATGCATCAAAGTATTCCACTGTGTGGCTGGCCAGTAAAGGCCTTAAAAATGAAAAACTAATGACATGGTCCCCCTTTTCACCTGACTTAAACCCTATTGAGAACTTTTGGGCCGTTCTTAAGCAGGACATTTAGAGTAAAGGTAAACAGTGCACCTCTCTGAACAGGGTTTCGGCAGCTGTACAAAAAGTTGATTCTGACCAGATCAAGAAACTGACTAAACTCCGCGAATGGAAGGCTTGTGAATGTTATTGAAAAGAAGGGTGGCTATACTGGTGACTGTTTTTTTTAAATTATTATTATTAATATTCGGGACTGAGCCTCAGCAAAGGCCTGCTCTCATTATTATTATTATTATTATTATTATTATTATTATTATTATTATTATTATTATTATTATTATTATTATTATTATTATTATTATTATTTCTGAAATGTTTATTTGTTAATTCTGAGGGGGTTTTTTTATTCTCACTTTAACATGTAAAAATAAACAAGTGAGATGCGAAAATCTTTGTTTTTCATTTAGTTGCATAATAATTGTGCACACTAATAGTTTCCGAATAATGGTGTACATAAAGATATTCTCATAAGAAAGCCAGAACTTCACTTTTACTACTTAAATGTTCAGGTTTGATGGTTTGTTCACATTTTGGATAGATCAAAAGCACTCTAGATGTACAATAGCAAACTAATCCTCAAAAATACAACTTGCCTAATAATTGTGCACACGGTGTAGACGGTACCGCTGCGGTTCCGACCCGACTCTGTTCATGACAGACAGAATCTTCAGACATCAAGAACCTGATTCTAACTCCACTGGTAGTTTGGTGGCCTGCAGTGCTGGGATGCTTTGTTTTGTCTGTCACTGTGGTCCATTGAAGCAGCTCCAGAGAGTTCTTCCTACACACAGAGATGTGAAGGTGTGAATGGTGTTAGTGAATGGAACTCACTCTGCTGTAGGTAGTACATGGTGGCGACGCCTCCACCAGTCAGCACAGTGGTGAAGATGGTGAGCTGCTGCAGCTGAGAGGTAGACACCCTCATCTCCTGCTTCCTCTGCAGACTCTTCCAGTGAGCTCACAGGACAAATTGTTGCACAGAAGATCATGTGGAGACCCACAGTGGGACATTTCAAAGAGATGGTTGCTTCTTCAAGCCCAGGCCAAGACCATGGTGCTCATCAACAGACACACTACACTATTGATTTTATTATGTTAATGACTTTGTAAAGTGTCTGAGGTTTCTAAAATGTGCCACACAAATAAAATGTATTAATATCTATCTATCTATCTATCATGCTTGATTACTACTATTACTGATGTACTACATCTGCTGAAGTTCCACAGGCTGTCTAATACATTCAATGAGTGTTTGTGACCAGTGTATTCTTTCTAATGATATACGTGTGAACGAAGTGAAAATACACCAGGCCAGGCAGAAAGTACCGCGCCGCATCGGTAGGGGGCAGTGACGTGCCGGGAGGCTGATGACTAACTGACTGACAGCGCTATCAGGTGCAGTCAGGCACAGACGTAATAAATGAGTGAATGACGGTGGCCAACAGAGGTACAACACCGCCCCCAAGTGGTGAGCACTAAACAACACATGTGTGGGAGCTTTCTGACAGTGGCCACCTCTCTTTGAGCTGCAGCCAGTGATGGTCTTCATCCTCTCCCACACCTCCCTCATATTGTTGTTCTGCATCCTTTCTTCATTTTTCCTTCTGTGCTGCTCCCTCGCCTCCTTGACTTGGACTCTGAGTTCCCTCTGGACCCGCTGGAACTCCTGTCGCTCAGCATCTTTGAAGATCTTCTCCTGGTTCAGAAGGTCCTTGATGTCGCTGGTTCTCCAGGGCTTGTTGTTGGCAAAGCAGCGTCCAGATCCAACTTGAACAACAGCGTCCATACAGAAGTTTCTAAAGTCCGTAGTGCAGTCAACCATCTGGTCCATGTTGTGGTTGTGAGAGCCCTGCAATGCGTCCCAGTCTGTGGAGTCAAAGCAGTCTTTCAGAGGCTGCTCCATGTGACCAGCCTCTCTGTCGTGCCTTGTCTTGTCCAGTGGGTGAAGGGCCTGGGTTCTGGTCCAGGGCCTGGTTCTGGTACTCTCTTGTCCTGGGGGTCCCCATCCATCCGGGGGCCAGGTTGTGCTTCCTGTCCTCCATCCAGGGGTGTCTGCCTCCCAGCCCTCTGGTCCTGGCTCTTCGGGGGGCTGGTGGCCTGTGGCCAGGGGGGCTCACTGCTCTGGACCTCTTCCCCACCAGCTCTGAGTTCATCTGTTTACTATTTGAATGAGTTCATTTTTGGATCATTAATTATGTAAACTAATATCTGTTGTTGTTTGGACACAATACCTGTACATTGTTGCCAGTTGCTCTCCCAAGCCCTCACTTCCATCCAATTTTTTCTCTCTTTTTCTCTCTCTGTCCCTCCCTCAGTCCTGGCCACAATATCACTCATCCATCAAAATAGAATCAAAGCAGTCATCAGGTCCTTCCTGAACCCACCCGTGTCATTCACACCCTGGGCTCACAAGCTCCGCCTTTGAGAATCAAATCTGTCAGCCATCATGAAGACATTCGGACACACTTCTGCTGCTCATGATGGCCAGACAGGACAAGGGAAAAAAAAGATTCCCCTCTGTCATTGTCAAGAAACATTTGAACATTGACACCATCACCTACCCTCACATATATTTGTATTTGTATTGATTTATTGAGCACAATTTAAAACAAGGAGGGAACGAAGCCCAAAGGGCTTGAACAGAGTTCTACTCCCATCATCTACAATCAATCCAAAGTCAAATGTCAACATAGGAAGAGAATCATTTCAAACAACAGACAACAATATAGAATACATTGAACAGTTCAAACATAAGGAGATGTTTTTTCAGTCAGTATATTTGCAGAACACACACAGTGTGTGTTGAGGCCAGTCAGGTTATTGATTCATACACACTCATCCTTTCATTGTTTGCTGAGGGCTTCTGTTAACTGCTGTCTCCCTCCTCCACAGTCACTGGGTCGGAACCAGAGCTGCTCTCAAGTGCTGCTGATAGAGCTAACAGGAAGTAGCCATCTGCACAGGGCTGCTGCTGATAGTGGAGCATCACGTGTACTTCAGTAATCATCCAATCAGGAGTGTTGTGCTACGACTTTGAGGTTGACTTGTCAGGGGGAAGCAGTGGAATTGTGTGTATTTTTGTTTTGCTTGTGAGAGTGACGGTAGGGAGCCTCTAATGTTGACTGAAGGCCTTCTATTGGCTGCTTTTGTCATTTGCCACTTCATTGTGGGTTGGTCCAGAGGGAGGGGCTTGCTAGTTAAAAGCTGACCACCAAGGCTCAGGTGGTTGTGATGAGGCAATTCAAAGCAGAAACAAGGTATTGAAAGTCTTCAAACAGAATCTTAATGATCAGAGTCTTATTGTATATCAAAGATCACAAGCCAGGGTAGGAAGAATCATAAAGTGTGCAAAGAAAGAGTATTGGCAAAGGTTTTGTCACTCAGTAGGGACTAGTGTTTTCAATTCAAGAGGAGCAATTTGTCATCTCAATTGAAGCATCCAGTATTCAGAGACATTTTGCTTTTCATGCTGAGCTACGTGAAAACTCTGAAGTCACTTCTACTGATCTTTTGGGGCCGTTGGAGTCCCAGCCCATGGTGGGACTCGAACCAACAACCTTGTGATTCACAGTTAGTTGTCTTATTAACTGAGCCATCTGTGGGGTGATGGGATGCAGCTCCTGGAGAACTGATTGAAGCTCTTCTCTGAACAGTTGAAAAAATCTGCATACAATGTTGTTTTTTTCCAAGTACAAAGAATTTTAAATACTTTCATTAAAAGTTATTAAAAAAGTCCTGTGGTAGCTTAGCACGAGACAGCGCTACTCCAAGCAAAATCTCAACATGTCTGAAAACCAGAAAAAAACACATGCTATAGTATAAAGTACAAATATACACAGTAAAAACCTGGTCATGTGGTACCAAGTGGGATTTGAAGCCACATCTTCTACAACCACAGTGAGAGATTTAGCCTACTGAGCTAACCACCTTGTTAGCCTTAGCACTGTGGAGGTCAATAGGTCACCCTGTTCATACATCCTATTATACAGCCCACTGCTTCTGGTAAACACGTGACTATAAACTGTGTCATTATATCATACAGTGACCTATATATGATTGATTTGATGCTGATGATCTTCTATTATTCATCACTGATGAGGAAATGAGTTGAAGAATCTTTGGTTTTGGCAACTTGTTGTCCTTTGTTGTGTGTCTGTGTCGCTGCTTGTCAGTGTGTCAGTGTGTGTGTGTCAGTGTGTGTCAGTGTGTCAGGTGAAGCACTGAGGCCTCTGTAGTTCTTTGCTTTCTCAGCGCTGAAGACGGTCTTGTGGGGCCCAATGCTGACTCCCAACACAGAGCTCCTCCTTCCCTCTTTTCAAACTCTGTTTGAATTCCATTTTCAAAGAGTGAGGAGAATTTTCTTTCCTCTTCATTGTATCTAAAAGGCTTCAGCTCCACTTGTTGTGTTGCACTTGTACAAAGTGACTGTGGCTGTTTGTTTCTCCTCCAGAGTCCAGTGTTGAAACGCACCAATGTCAAGTCACTGCTGTCTATTGATGTAGTGACATCCCTGCACAGACCTCAGGAACCTGCTTAGCAGCTTAGCTCAGTGGGTTAGCCTGCTTACTGTGGTGCTGAAAACCAGGGTTCCAATCCTGGTTGTTGGTTCAATTCTGAAGCAAAGCCTCTTTTGTTCTCTTGCTACTTTGAACCAAGCCCAACTCCAACACTAAGTGAGCCTCTAATCTGTTTGACTGGTGGGCCATAATGGCTTCTACAATATGACAGAGGGGCCGCTTTCTCATTGGAGGAAGACATATATCAGGGGATGTGTAGACAACATGTTGCTTTAATGGCAATTAAATAATGAACACAACAAAATAATTGTTTTCATTGTTTTCTATTTCATGACTTAATGACTATTAATATAATTCCTTCAAGTTTGGTCGGCCGGATTGGAGAGTGTAATTGGCCGCATATGGCCCCCGGGACGTAGTTTGACTTCAAACCTGGATCCTCTGACATAATTCCTCCCTTCTGAACAGGCCAGAGGTGGAATCATCTTTATATGACCTTCCGTTCCTGAAATACACGTCTTTGACCTATGAATTTGACCTTTGACCCGGTTCCAACCGTCTGACCCCTGATTCAATTGTTCCGTTACAATCAGGCTCCCTGAAACTGGGAGGGTGGGCGGAGTTTCAACTCAACAACAGGAAGGTAAAGTCAGTGAATGTGGATTTGAACAGTGCCACTGATCCCTCTGGCCCTGCGCTTTTCAAAGCCTCCACTGGGGGGCGCCAGAGGACTGCAGGGGAGGCGAGCGTGAAAAGTGCGGCATCCTATTGAAAGTGAAGCCAAAGTTGAACGATGAAGCGGCGGGAAAAGCAACAGTGTCCATAGTAATGATGAAAGTCTCTGACTACAGTTGATGTGTTGATGATTTGATTGGAGGAATTGCACCAGCAGCCTCAGAATGAAGACATGAGTTGACTGGAGAACTGGAGGAGCTTTCAATGCATTGAAAAATATGTTGAAAAACACTGCGATATTTATTAGAATGTGTTTCAAAGAGATGGTAAAGCATGCAGATGATAGAATGTGTTGAAAAAAGACATTGAAGATCAAACACAAAGGATTATTAAAATGTTATTGAAATATACACGTTTAAGAACATACACATGTGAAAGATGCTTACAAAAATACACATGTGTACAACATTTATTGTTGAAACCTTTTTTTAATTAACAAAGCAATGAGAATAACAGTAGTAATGGACCTACCTTGACCTCTGACCCTTGACCTTTGACCCTGAGAGAGAGAGATTATTTCAAGTCGAGGCTTTTTAAGGTCAAAGGTGATCAGAGCAATGATACTTCAGCATCAAAGCTTCTCTACAATAAATGCAGCATCCTGAATGCTGCTCATTGAGATGTGTGTGTGTGTGTGTGTGTGTGTGTGTGTGTGTGTGTGTGTGGCCAGCAGAGGGCAGTGTTACTGCAGCTTGCAGTCATTTGCAGCCATTTTCAAGCAGTGGCTCCAGTGGATCACACTGGATGCACCCTGGCAGAGAGAGAGGGGCGTGGCTGCACTTCAGCTCAACACAGCGTCATGTGATTTCAGGGAAGTGGGAGCAGAAACACTGATCAGAGAATCTAAGAATCAGAAAATATCCCAAGAGCACCTCAAAGTCCAAGTGCTTCTCCGTCTGGCTGCATGTTGGCTGGAGGCAGCAGCAGCAGCAGGAGTCTTCCTCTCTGTTCACAGAGGGTCGCTCTAGGTGGACACAGGTGGCTTCTTTCACTCCTCTCTCAAACCATCTGTCTTCTGTGTCTAAAATCTGGACCTTTGAGTCTTGGAAGGAGGGGCCTTTGTCCCGGAAATACAGATGAACCGCTGACTCAACAGAGCTGTTGATGACAACACCTGCTTGATCATCAACACCTGATGTTGAAAAATCAACACCTTGCTATTGGTCGGTCCCATCAGCCTTGGCCCCGCCCACACCTCAGAGTTGGAGCATTTCTATCTGGCTGTACCCCAGAGACGACACAGTGGCGCAGTGGTTAGCGCTGCTGCCTCACAGCAAGAAGGTCGTGGGTTCGATTCCGGGGCCTGGACCTGGGACCTTTCTGTGTGGAGTTTGCATGTTCTCCCCGTGTCTGCGTGGGTTCTCTCTGGGTTCTCCGGCTTCCTCCCACACTCCAAAAACATGCATGTGCGGTCAATTGAACACTCTAAATTGTCCGTAGGTGTGCATGTGAGTGTGAATGGTTGTTTGTTTCTATGTGGCCCTGCGATGAACTGGCGACTTGTCCAGGGTCTCCCCTGCCTTCGCCCTATGACAGCTGGGATAGGCTCCAGCAGACCCCCGTGACCCTGACCTCGGGACTAAGCGGGTATGGAAAATGAATGAATGAATGAATGTACCCCAGAGAAACAATGGAAGGCCTCAGATGACTGGAGTATTGATTTGAGAATCCACGTATTGGACGGATCAATATTTTAGTCCTGATCTGCTCAATAGTGTCATTTCCCATCATGCCCCTCTCACCAGTCAAGCCGTCCCGCTGCCAATACTGGTAAAGACACGACATATAAATTTAAATATTGAAGTTTCACATAAAGTATCCAGTTTTTAACGTAGGATTTTACTTATTTGATCATCCAACAGCATTGTTAGATGGCGAACCAATGGCTTGATACTATAAAAACATCACTTCTGGGGTTGGCCAGCCGGAGGGAACGGTGGTGACGCAACGAGGAAATACACTGAAGACTAGACCGTCCCCAGTGGTTACCGGGGAGGCGGGGTTTGGTCCGTCCTTCTAGGCTGGGTCCTTGAAGAACGCTTCCTTCAGACGGAGGACACTTGGACTGAAGGGTGCACACCCTGAATTGAGACACAGCACATATGTGACGGAGAGTCTGCTTCTCATCAGCAGTGAATCCATCATCTTCACTCAACAGCAGTGAATGTCTCTGATGATGCGTTCAAGGACTGAAGTGTGAGTGCTGACTTCTGCCGTCTCTTCTTCTCTCCTCACATGGAAGTGATGTGTTCACGTTGAGGGAGGATCACTTGGTCCTGAGGATGGGGGGAGGGCTCTTCCAGAGTGCAGCCAGTAGGGGGCATTAGAGGCTCGGCCTCCTTGTTGTCCTCAGGAGCTGACACGAAGTGTCACATCCCTCAACAAGTGTCCAGTCTCATCACGTCAGGGAGAAACAGGTGCAGCTCTTCAAAGAGGAAATCACATTTTTCTCACCGTCATCATGGACTGCCAACAAGTGATGGCAGCTGTAGTTCTGGAAAGAGCCGCCAGGGGGCGCCCTCGAGTCAAAACTACCTTCTACAGCAGACTTTACAGAGAAATGAACACATGCTGAAAAAATAACACATTGATTAACAGGCAGATATTTCAGACAGGTCACTCTATAATATGTCAATAAGAAACACAATGTGTTCAAATGTGGCCTTGAACCTTCAAACCTTCCTATGACGCGTCGGTCCTCGCAGCTCCCAGTTCTGCCACTGAGGGGCGCTGTTTGACCAGTTTTTGCTTGTTTGGTTTTGTTTGTAGCCACAATGCAAGCATCAGTTGTATCATAGTGGGGAGTTGATCTTTCTGCCTGGCAACAAGACATTTCCAGCCAATACAAAAACTATGTCAACATAATAATACTGCTGAAAATCAATCAATCCTCTCTCTCTCTGCCCCCCGCCCCCTCTTTCTCCCACCCACTCTGTCTCCACCCCCCCCCCCCCCCTTTGACATGGTCACATTCATCATGTTGAAATGCAGCAAAGCCTTTCTGAGACTGAACTTTATGCAGTGGCAGGAATGTTTGATGCTCTGTCATAAAGTGCAGCTCAACTCCACTGAGATGAATTTCAATCCAAAGTTCAGTGCAATGTGACTCCACTGTCTCTGTCTGCTGAGAAACAAAGGGCCAGTTCCACAGAGCCACTGCTCAACCAGAGCCCACCAGGTGTCAACCACACCAGATAGAAAATATACATTTGATAGATGAATATGTCATCTAATAATATATTAGATGATGTGACAAGACCAGCCTAGAAAACAGCTACAAATCCATGACGGGCGCAACGTGGTGGCTAAAAGACGCCGTCATTAACGGCTGCGCTCCATTCTTTGTGGGTCAAATTCTTTGATTGTGAAGCTGCATGAAGGGATTGAATTTAGAAAAGAGAGCAAAAGACAAGAAGTGATTTGTGAAGAGCCCACTAGGAGGCCAGCAGGCTGTCAGTTAGTGTTGATGGAGACAATGATTCCATCCAACTAATGATGGAGTCAGAAAAACAGCTGACAAGTGATGGACACCAACAACTGATCCACTCACTCAAAGCCAAAGTGTCTCCACAGGAAGACGGAGGGGAGTCCTGGTGGTGAGAAGCAGCAGCTGAAGGAGCTTCTACAGCGGCAGCAGCAGCAGCAGCAGCAGGCCAGGATGAGCTGGACGTCCTCGTTATACAGAAGGTTCATTGGCTCATTCTGGGACCGGCCTGCTCCATCAGGTGAGTCCTCGTGTCTTCAGTGTGGAGCAGCACTGCAACCTGCCAGTCACAGCCAGACTGATCACAGTAAGACTGTCCACCGGCACCTCCTTCACTTCTCCCTCTGAGATCACGTCAGGACCTCCAGTGAGAAGATTCACTGAGGGACGTTGAGAGCAAACAGTCACACAGCAGCTTCACCACAGCAGCTGAAAAGTTGTGGAGAGAAAATGATGCTCACACTGTCACACTGATGTTTTCTTCTCCAACCTTTTCTCTGCTCCAGAGGCTGATGATGGTCTGCAGGAGCTTCTACAGCAGCAGAAGATCAGTCTGGAGAGGAGATGTGAACGTGTGACTGAAGGTGAAGAAGCAGGAAGTCAAACCCTCCTCAACAGCATCTACACTGACCTCTACATCACTGAGGGACTGAGTGAGGAGGTCAACAGAGAGCATGAGGTCAGGCAGCTGGAGACCAACAAGACCAAGAAGACCACAGAGACCAAGAAGACCACAGAGACCAAGAAGACCAAGAAGACCAAGAAGACCAAGAGGACCACCAAGACCTCTGAGACCATGGAGACCAAGAAGACCAAGAAGAGCCTCCACGACCGTCCAATCAGGTGCAGCCAGATCTTTGAAGCCTCACCTGAGCAGCAGGGACTCAGAGTCAGAGTGGTGCTGACCAACGGCGTCGCTGGGGTTGGAAAAACCTTCTCAGTGCAGAAGTTCACTCTGGACTGGGCCCAGGGCCTGGAGAACAAGGACCTTCATCTGGTGCTTCCTCTCTCATTCAGGGAGCTCAACTTGGTCAAAGAGCAGCACAACAGTCTTCTGGAGCTTCTCCATGTTTTTCATCCAACGTTAGAGAAGCTCACAGCAGAGCAGCTGCATGTCTGCAAACTTCTCTTCATCTTGGACGGCCTGGATGAAAGCAGACTGGCTCTGGACTTTGAGAAGAACCAGGTGGTGACTGACGTCACTCAGAAGAAGTCAGTCAGCGTCCTGCTAACAAACCTGATCAGAGGACATCTGCTTCCCTCGGCTCTGCTGTGCATAACTTCCAGACCTGCAGCAGCCAATCAGATCCCTCCGTCATGTGTGGACTGGCTGACAGAAGTACGAGGCTTCACCGATGACCAGAAGGAGGAGTATTTCAGGAGGAGGTTCAGAGATAGAGGAGATGTGTCCAGCAGGATCATTTCCCACATCAAGGCCTCCAGGAGCCTCCACATCATGTGTGAGATCCCGGTCTTCTGCTGGATCACTGCCACAGTTCTGGAGAGCATGTTGAGCTCAGAGCAGAGAGGAGAGCTGCCCAAGACCCTGACTGACATGTACTCACACTTCCTGCTGGTCCAGACCAAGAGGAAGCAGCACAAGTATGGAGGAGGTCCACAGGAGCTGACGGAGGCTGACAGGGAGCTTCTTCTGAAGCTGGGCCAGCTGGCATTTGAACATCTGGAGAGTGGAAACATCATGTTCTACAGTGAAGACCTGGAGAAGTGTGGTCTCAGTGTGACTGACGCCTCTTTGTACTCAGGAGTTTGTACAGAGATCTTCAGAAGAGAGAGTGTGATCTTC